>NC_054871.1:9415270-9718300 GCF_018320785.1 Cheilinus undulatus | reverse complement strand
AGGAATCGGTACCATACCTGTTCAAATGTGAATGGTATCCTTCCCTAATTGTATCAGATCATATTATTTTGATTTTTATTGTATAGAAATCTATCAAATTTGTTTGTATCCACATTGTATCATGATCTTTTGTACTGTATCATATTATATTTAACTGTAGCACATAGTATCATGTCACATCGCATTGTATTGTATCACAAATCTATTTTGTTTTAAAGCCTGACTGAACAGTTGGAGAACAATTTTGTCTTCCATGCACACATCTCAATCAGACCAGACTGGTCCAATTCTACACAGCCTTTGCGCCACTTTGACATGGAAGTTGAACGGCATAAGCGTAACATGCTAAGCTATGTTGTTATCTGCCTCTATAAATTCTAAAATGACCATACGTCCTTATTTGCACCGGACCATTCCATTTTCAAGCCTCATGTCCTGACAGATTTGTATCAAACATTCACAAGTCCAGGATCGAAGAACTGTAACTGAGCCTATTTTCAGTCATTCACAGTAGAAATGCTGACATACAAAGCCATGATGTGACATACTGAAGTAAACACCAGTAACAACCAACATATTAGAGATTATGAACATAAACACATAGACAGCAGGCAATCAGAGTTGGTGTAGCATCTAAAACAACCACAGAGAGCACAGGACCACCACAGGGGTATGGACTGAGCCCTTCACTGTGTCTACTGAACCTATTACTAGCACTAAGATGTGCATGTCTGTCTTAGATATGAATGACTCAGATACTGTGGCAAAACTGTCACTCAGACTCAAATATTTTATTAGCTATTCTACACCAAAAGAAGCACAATACCTCCTATGTCATTGAAAACATCCCAGGAAATTATTTTCTGAGAAGGTTTGAGGCCTGACTCATGTTTTTTGGCACTCTGCCTTGGATGATAGAGCTCACCACAAAGCACTCTTCTCTTTGTAGACGTTCCATTAGAGTAAGCCCAGACCTCAATTAAAGAGAAAATCTGCTCCAGAGAAGGTTTATACTGACATAATTTCAAAAAAGGATGTGAATAGGTTATACATTGAGGAGAATGTTTTCATGACTCCTCGGCTGCACACACCATCTGCTCCTTTCTTTATCTGCAGAAACAGCCCGGTCACGAGTCATCAGGTACTCAGATATATGAAATGGATGTTTGGATCACGTCTCTATGCCTCATTATGTATCCCGTCAGGTGGAATACTGTACAAAATCTGCCTTATTTCTTACATTTCGTTCACTCGATCAATAATGGGAAATGACTGGTCACTTGGGTACACTGGTGGAAAATCAGTCCAGTGTAGAGGGCTTAGATCCCATGTCCAACCAAAAAGTACTCAATTCTTATAAGATATAAGATTATTTTAGTATTCAAAAATAATGTCCCATCTTAAGAGAGCAGTATGCAATAGGTGGTTAGATGACATTTAAACACTTGGAAAGAATAATTGAGGGTGGCATACACTTTAAAAACTTTAACTTTCTAGACAGAAAGTTACACTTCAGGTTGAATACTGCCTCAACTGCCAGAGAAATGATGTCTTGAAGATGTACCCTCCTTTATCTAAAAGGGAAATGAGATGGTTTTGGGCTCTGTCCAATCTCGGACAATAAACTGTGTCCCAGCCTCTCCCAAAATCCGAAATGTTACGTACTGTCTTCACCTTCAGGGCCACTGTCGTGTTCTTTACAATGTCAATCCATTGGACTACAATGCCATCCAATTACACCGTCCTTCAACATTTTCAGGAGCCAAAAGGGCCCTTGCCAAAGAGGTCCTTGCTGTATTGTTGAGGAAACAAAATAACTTGGACTCGTGCTATAAAGCAGCCCTGAAGACAACAAACAAGCCCATCTACTCAAAACCCTGACCACTAAATATTTCTCACTGTTGGTTCAGCCTTGTTTTGTTCTACTTCTGATGAGTGAATTATCTCCAAAGATGTAACTTTGACAACAGACTACGGCTGGGTGATATGGCCCAAAATTTATATTGCAATATATTTTTTCTATATCCCACGATATATATCGCGATATTTTGAAATGTCTGTTAGGGAAATGTCCAGTATTCCTTATATTTCTAATGCTTCATAGGAGTTCTGTTAAGCTAATCTAAGGTCCCAGGTCACACTGTACTGTCAGGAGTGAAGACTCGAGGTGTCTCTCCTCTTTTCCTGGGTTGATAGTCTAAACTCACATTCTTGAGTTAGATAAAATGCTGTTTGTTCCTTTAGTCAAGGATTGTTTCCTCATGGCTTGTGTGTCTGTGAACCTTAGACAGAGACAGTCTGGCTCCAGTGCAGCAGAGTCTGTGGATCATATTTTGAGTTATGATCAAGATTAAGGTTGACCAAAGGCATTGGGCTTTGTTAGAAATCTGGCTTCAACCTCTCACTGTGTTGATGTCACTGTTTCTCCTCGGCCGAGACTAAGTAAACAGCTCAATTTAAGTCATCTTGTCACTCATGTCTTTCTCTCACCTCAGTTTTTGGAGTATTTATGTAATATTTCTTTATCATTGTCCTCTAAGTGTCTGTATAATGTTTAATTCAGCCCTAAATGACACCAGTTCAATGATTAAAACAGACTGTTCTATCGGATTTTTAACAAAACTGTATGCAGAAAGGGTAAAAAAAACAATATAAAGTCAAATTTAGCAGTTTTATTCTGAAAAGGACTTCCTTCAATCTTTTACAAATAAATCAAACATACATAAATAATGAAATACTTCGTCTTTTACAGTGTATGGACAGTTCTAAAATCTTTTCTGTTTACTCTTACCGGTTATCAAATGATTATTTTCCTCATGAAGGGTGAAACAAACCTTCACAAAACTCACCAATCCTGCATGCAGCCAAAACCCTGCAGCCTAGTCCATTCAGGCTCACAGCTTTGATTATATCGTCCGTTATTTGTGCTGGTAAAAACTGGACCAGTTTCTGACAAGTTCATGACATGAGAGCGTCTTTAGACTTTATTCAAGAAACTCCTGTGTGATCATGGGGGGAAAAAGCTTGTTCTGAGGCACAGACATTTCAGCTCTTCATTGTCGGTGTTTTGATATGACTGGGATAAGCCTCCGTAGTTGTGGAGAAATGGATCAAATTTGTCCGCTGCTGGTCCGTCTTCTCTGTGACATGTAACTCTGGCAGGGAGTTTTTTTGCATAATGTTCACGCCCAGGCAAATCTCGTATTCTGGGTTAAGTGTCTTTATGAGATTTTAAATCCTGGCTTTTCAACAACACTGGGGTCATGTCTTTAGCGACGTGTTGTGTTACTGCTGCCGTTATCTCGGCATCATAATCTTGTGGCATGTTTTAAAGATTATCGCGTGAGTTCAACCTCTTCCTTTCTAAAGCTGAACCACTGCCAGATGACAGATCTAGCGCCGTTTCTCGTTGTCCATCTCTAAATGCTGCTAACTCACCGCTAACTTGCCTCGCTGCTCTGTTTACTTCTTTCACTCTTCCATGCTTCTCTCCTCCGCTGATACAAAAACGTGAAAGCGCAAACGAGAGTGTTCTGGATTGGCAGGGGAGTGAGCTCTCTGCTGCGATAGATGCTTTCAGGGACAATGGGAAAATTGAAACTTCAGTCAGAAATGCACTTTGACGGCTCCAAACTTCCACATAATTTATACTCCATGTTTGCAATATAGTCATTTTATACATCGTGTGTGACAAAAGCCGCGATACAATGATTAAACTCGATGTATCATCCAGCCCTACAACAGACATACTGCAGACAGAGTTTGAACTACAGGACTGGGGATCATTGATATATAAAGGGATATTGATACCTTACCAATACTTTTTTCAATCCAAGTCCTACTGATACTACTATGTGCACATTTTTAATGTTTGATGGAAAGACAATACAACAATATGTTCAAGAGGAGGTAGTATAAGCTGAGTATAGCTTCAGTTAAAAAGATAAAAATGGAATGATTCCATCTGCTTTATCTATGTAACAGTGCTTAAAAAACACCTTTCTATTATATATATATATATATATATATATATATACATACAAATATATATGTATGGAATGACAGTGGAGCTTCATTACGCTGCTGTCACAGACCAGAGTTAGGAGCCGTCTCAAACACAGACAGAGTCTATGTGTGTCTGTTTGTGTACTAGTTTCATTCCACCTGCCAGAGAGCCTCAGCCTCAGGGCAACAAAACAAAAAAAAAAGCCGACCATCTCATTCTGCAGCGTCTCAGAATCCCCCTGATCAAACCCACACACCCACACATACACATCAAACTGGCAGTCTTTCTTTAACCATGCTCACAAAGTTCTGAACAAACACAAAAATACACACAAACAGACGTCTAGTTTAGAAAAAAAAAAAACTCAACCTTATTTCGTCTGTGCCACACACCGAGTCAGAGCAGCAGCAGCAGCAGGGCTCAGAGTGAAGACCTCACTGAGGTAGAGCATCACCACAGTCATGTCCAAGCTACTAAATAACTTCCTACTACATAATTTATAAACATCACAAGCTGTTACACTCAAGACTCAGTCCCAGAATGTTTTCCTGCATATTTGTGCAGAAAAACCTGGAGGTGTTGGATTCATTTTTCTGGACTTAAACTGTTGTTTCAAACATTACTGAGGTGAAATAGACCCATAAAGACCCACGGAGAGAAAAATGGCTTTGAAGCCTCAAAAGGAGGGCGAATCTGTCTAAGCCTTTTTCCTTTTATAACAGGATATATTACAGCCTACATGTGGAAACCAAATGTGCACGTAGACTGTTCTTTGATTCTGACCTTATAAAAGCAGTCCTGGTACCTCACAGTCAATCCAAATGTGAAGGTTAGAAGTCTAAGAGTGGATACTAGATCTGAAATCTCTGCTTGCAAGCTTCAACGTACAAGTCGTTATTATATTAAGCGACAAAGAGCACAGACAAGTTCCCTCTCTGTAAATGATGCTACTCTAAACTGACAAAAATACACTCCATAATCTGTGGCAAAGATAATAAAAAGGTCCAAAACAGGGGTCCAGTGTTTGTTTGTTGATGACATTAAATCATAAATTACCCTCAGAGAATCTCCTCCCTGAACTTTTCCTCCCTCCTCGGTGATTCATAACTCACTTCTTCCCATGCTGAACAGATGGCACAAAGAAGCAGATGGTAATCACTGCTGCAAATGACAAAAGAAGCCTGAGTGCAACTTTGTTTACTGCAAAAAACATCTACTACCAACCTGTTTAGTCACCAAGCCAATGCATGTGTGTATGTGGTTGTAGGATTTTATTTTTTAAACTTGTGTGAGAAGTTGGCTTTGAAAGAGAGACTGCATGATTGTTGCCAAAATTATTGTATTATTCATCTAATACAGTTTTCAGCCTTTTAGCATTTACCAAAGTCCCGATAATGATTTAGACATGGTCTAGCCCACTTCTATTGAAAACTAGAACTACCACCTAGCAGAGGTAGCCTCCATGATTGCTGGTCAATGAAAGTGGGTCAAGTCGAAAAGCTAAGGGGGGTTCTGGACTTCATTCAATTCACCTTTGAGTCAGAGTTGACACTAGAGCAAAGTGTGACGAAAACCCCCCATGGCATTCTTGAGATGTCTTGTTCTCAATCAAGGTCAAGGCTGCCTTGACCTTTAGCCTCCAAATCTAAGAAGTTCATCCTTGAGTCAAGGTGGACAACTGTGCAATGTCCAGTCAGCTGAGTATGAGTGGACGGATGGACAGAACCCAAAAGCATAATGTCTCAAGGCTGCAGCTATTGCTGGCAAAGAGGCGTTAAATCAACTTTCAAAATGAAGTGCAAGGGAAAGCACGCCAAATTGTCTCCTATTTTGGCCTGTTAATCCAAGAAAATTTTGATCATTCTTAGTCTATACCTTATATGAAAGGACAGTTGCTTTGCACCTGAAACGGCCTATGCTAAAAAAAAAACTCAGCCTGTTATTATGTTGTCATGTGCACCTTGCTGATACATGTATCGGTACAGATTTTACAGAACCAATATTTTTATGGCAGTTATAACAATATATGCCTCCTTGTGGTGCAGGTAACGAAAAAGCCAGCAGATTGCAACCATTGTAAAATTGCATGATGCAGTGCGACTCTTACTCCTCACATCAAAACAAGTTCGTACTCACTGGTAACATGGATCAGAGTTAATCTACTGCAAGCGGGCAAAAAGCAAACATACTACATTATTTCAGGTTATTTCAAACAACAGATTGCAGGAGTTGGACATGAGTCATGCAAGCTTTGTAGTAAGCAAGGTAAAACACTGCAGAAACACCAATCTTCAGCGACATGCGACACCAGGCTAATTAGTAGTTAGCAACAATAGCTAGGCTCACCGGGCTAATTGTCCAAATCGGCACTGAATTATGCTTGAACTCTGTTTAACTCTGTTTTCTGATCAGGAGAGCTTGAGCAGCACTTTAGGGTTTATTCCAAAAGACATCATCCAAACAGTGGAGCTGATAACATTGGTTGCTTAAGTACAGTGAGTAACCCTCACTTCTCAGTTTATTATAGAAACCGCAATGCCGTTTATGCACATACTTTTGCCATTTTTGGCCACTTCTGGCCAAATTGTGCTAACTTTTAAAACCACTTTAACCCATTTTTGCCTGTTTTTGCCACTTTTTGCCATTTTTAGCTGCTTTTTGCCCAAATTTGTCACTTTTATAATAATAATAATATATATATATATATATATATATTTTTTTTTTTTTTAATCATTTTTGCCTATTTTTGCCACTTGCTGCCCATGTTTGGCCACTTTTTGCTGTATTTTTCCACATCAGAGACAACCCATTTGTTGTCTCTTTTCACAATTATTCAGTTCTTCTTAGTTAATGTTGCACCATGGTTTATCTGACCTCCATGAACCCCCAGTTGGCTGGGCCCTGGAAAGCTCTCCTTTTTATCCCCCCTTATGGGCGGCCTTGACTGTAACATTATTCAAAGGGTCTATTTTGAATTGATATAAATAAGGTGTGCAAAAAAAATTGAAAACCACTGACAGAGTACTATTATCATGTCTGTTATGTAGTGTATGTTACATTATGTAATGTAAGATCTTCACATAACATACATGTAACTTGTTGCCGGTGTCAGAGGGTAACCAGTTTATCCTTAAATCCGCAGGACTTGTGACTAAACTTGGGTCTTTTCTTCAGAGGTGTCTAATAAAGAGAGACTGTTTTGAATGGGGGGTGCATGTATTGCATGATCTTTCATAGTCTCACAGTTTATGTCTCTGGTTATTTACATTTTTTTGCCTTTCACTGGAGTAATTGCCGTCATCCTCTTGAAGCAGCCCACCCTTACTGACTCCCACAAAACAGTTTGTGTTAGAAGTGTTTGGCTCCTCCTTCATTCTCACTTCAAACCCCTACAGCAAGAAGTTTACACCCAGCCAATTAGAGTCAATCTGATGTCTGTATGCCTCAGAAACACCCTGATGATGTGATACGGATGACAGGCTGTAGCCAAGCTACTTAGCCAACACATAAACTCTCCCTTTGATATTTCATAGCACTCACGCCATGCTAAAAACACACTCATTCAAACACATAATGACTCATGATCATCCATAAAGTTCCTCACAACCTCATTCAGTCCTATACAATCTCCGTCTCAGCAGCATCCCGTTCCTGCGTGCTCTGAACTAATGGACTGTCCGCTCACATTTGATAGCATGCTCGCTTTCCTAAAGGAGAGGAACTCATACAAAGGAAGAGAAATGGAAAAAGCTTTTTACTTTGGGAGAAACTCTTCCCTGAAATATCACAGGGAACATTTAAAGGGTCATTTCCCTTCAATTACAAACACAGCCATCATGCAGTTTTGTTTTTATGTGTCCAGTTTATCTGCTTTTGAAGCTTGAGACACATTTCCAATAAATGGGTGAGCAGGAAATTCATTTATCCCCTCAGAGCTGAAGAAGAATTTCATTTGGAAGACTCCACAGCATAACAAGTGGTCTATCTAGATTTGTTGTGAACTCTTTCAAAAAGAGCATTTCTAAAGAAAGTCGTTAAAACACAGAGAGGTCTATAATTCAGAGTGACATCAGTTTCCTTAACATGCAGCACGAATAAGCAAAAGTGGCCATGACGGATCAAGCTTCAAGTTTAAGCTTGAACAAGAACAAGAAAGGATGATCTGAAATGCAACAGTCAATATGGGCTTAAGCCGACTAATGACCTGATATCCCTTTAAGTGATAGCTCATTACCCTCTTCCTGATAGGATTCAGCACTGATATGCACGATTCCTGTTGACCTCTTGTGGCCAGATCTGCCGTCTGATCACCAAAAAAATCTTCCCTGATAATCTCATTTCTGAAGACAACTTTACAAAATGCATTTTCTTTCCAACAGATGGTTGCAAAATGAGCACCAGCAGAGCTCAGTGCATGGTTAGCCAAGCTTACTAAGACAACTCAGAGCCTTGCTCTGCTTCAAACATAACAATGTAAAGTTGAAGGTATGACAGAACAAGATTTTAAAGGCATTATCCTAAATGCATGCCACCTAAAACTAAGCATTACCATACAAACACACAACTACATTTATCATCTCACAATAATTGCAAAATCATATTTCCTGACTCTGGCTACAGAAATCCACAGAGGAGGGAGACTAGAGCTATAGTCTAGCATTCATCCACCTCTGCGAGGTATACAGCTGCCTGGCAGTGAAAGGACAGTGGTGGGTGGAGGGGGCACTGCTCCTGAGAAGCTACACAATGGAACAAGGTCAGGTCAGTTTACCCCCCAAGTCAAAATGTAGGTTTGTGCCAAATTTGACAAATACATAACAATACAATCCAATTCATTGTCAACATTTCCTGCTCACAAGATTTAAGGCCCCAGCAACTTTGACCTTCACAATCTAATCAGGTCATCGTTGACCCAGAGTGTACATTTGTGAAAATTTTAAAGAAAATCTCCAAAAGCATTCCTGAGATATTTCTTTTTTAAGCAAGGGATGAATTCATTTATGCTTGAGCCAGAGTGGAATTAGTGGAAAATGTTAGGAAAATTCCTCAAAGAATTCTTGCGATATCAAGGTCAAAAGCAAGGGATGAAAATAAGACCTGTTTACCTAATTCTTTGACCTACAATTTAATGCAATATGGGTATGTTCAATATGTGTGGGTTATGTGGCTGCATCTTTATTGATATGTGCAACTATGTTCACAAGGTCATTGCTGCCATTGTTCTAGTTTATTAGTTACATGTTATCAATTGGCGGCTTCATTTGTGCAGCTCTTGGAGTCCAAGACAAATTTCTCTAAGAAGACAATAAAGTGTTTCGTATCGTATCGGATTGTCCTATCCTTATCTCCAAAATCTGATCAGTTCATCCTTCTGTCTGAGGAGACTTTTGTGCCAAGTTTGAAGAACATCCCTGAAAATGGCAATAAGACATCATGTTAACAAGCAAAGGATTAGATCCACTGACCTAGACTGCTGACTTTCAGAACCTAATCCATTACTCTTCAGCCAGAGTGGAAAGTGAAAAGTGAAAAGTCAGAAGAAAATGTCTCTAAATGCTCTTGAGATATCTTTTCCACAAGCTAGGGATGAATGTGGAACCCACTGACCTTAAATCATCCCTCAACATGTACCTGTTACTGTGTTAAGAAGCAAAGGGTGAATATGAGATCAGCTGATTTTAAACCAAAACCTTTGAAATTAAACCAGTTCATCCATTAGTCAGAGTGGATGTTTTTGCAAAGTTTGAAGAACGTCTCTGAAATAGTGGCAGGTGGTAAACCTCTATTATTCCCTTTAGCAGAAAAATTCTTCCACAGAGTGGATTGTTGCAACAACATCATCACCGGTTTAAAAACCTGAAATGTGTTGTAATACGCACACAAGGTCAGACTGAAGCCACCAAAGTGATCTGTGACAGACAACAGAGTCCAGTCATCAGCATGTATTGCACTAGCATTACAAGCAGCTTGGTAACCAAGCCTCACTCACTCGTGTCGTTTACAAAATGTTTCAATACAGTTAAAAGGTAAAACTGCTATTTTCAACTCCAAGTTTGATGTCTGTAATAACAGCAACATAGCAAACGTTGCTCGCTTTGCAGAGCGTATCAGGAGTCTGCATGGGGCCTAAAACTAATCTGGGTCATCTCTGTTTTCTTAGCCCATTGCTGCAGTGATTCAGCCTAAATAACCCTTTAGAGGTGTGTTAAAGCTTGAGTCTCACTTCATGTAAGTCCATGTCGACTTCTTTAGGACGAGATCCTGATTCTTTAAATAAAGACAGAAATAATTAACGTTTTGCATAAATTTATGAACACTATACCACAAAAAAGCCATCAGTCACTCTCAAAGAGCAAAAAATTTCATTATGAAGACAGAGACCATTAAACACCCTTAACTAATCATTTCTATAGAACAGACTGCTGTTAACTGATGCTGTGAACTTACCAGTACAACAAAAGCACATCAGACAGAAACCCCCCCCCCAAATCAAACTATCTCCACAGACACACAGGATAATGAAGGGTGGTGTCACAGCGCTTTGATCGAAACCATTTGGAGTAAATGAGGTGCATCAATCCTAGCTGCAACTATGAAAGCACTCAGGCTGTTTAAAGACGTGGGTAAAATAAAATCTCACTGTGATTTTGATAGAACTATATTATTACACAAAAAGCACACAACCACTACCACACTAGAAAAATGATGCTTTCTGAGAACAATGCTGCTCAGTAAAATCAATACTGGGATGACTGGGGAGTTCCTAGAGAGGGAAAAGATGCTAAATGATGATCTGTTGGAGCTTTTTTTCAGCTGTCCATAAGTAAACACCAAAAGGCTGCAAAATGTTTCAAAACAATATATTACCATTGAAAAGTTTCTGTGGCAATTTTGGGAAAATTAGACCTCTCTGGTATGTTTTTGGATTGATTGTCCTTACTTACACAGTCATCCATCTGAGCCTTGCATTTAAGCATGCTATCACAAGAAAGCTTCATCCAAAATGCTGAGGCATTTCTTTAAATTCAACAGAAGTGATAATACTTTTAAGTCAAAGGTAAATGTGATAAGATCATTAGACCTCACTATCCCCTTTGATTGTGAATGTAATATCTCAAGGACACTTTAGAGATGTTCTTATTGAGTTGTATCAGCGTCCACTCTGACTGAAGAATGAACTGATTGGATTTGTAGGTTTTACGCCAAAGACAAAGGACAATGGACCTTAAGTTCATTCCTTGCTTTTGAAAACAACATCCCAAGAAGGCTTTGTGTAATTTTCCCTCAACACTTGCGACAAATGTCTACTCTGAATGAAAGACAACCTGTTAAAATGAGAAGCTTTAAGGCCAAAGGGAAAAGTCACTGGACGCTGTGTTCATTCATTGCTAGTAAATATTTGGATAAAGTTCTTTAATATTTGCACAGGTGGCCACTCTATTATCTATTACCTGCGCAACCTTACACTTATGCTACAGTACTTTATGCTGCTTTTTCTTGTGTTGCTGCAAATGAAATTTCGTTGTGTATTATGTGCATTGACATTAAATTTGATCTTATCTTATCTTATCTAAGCAAGGCTAAGCTATCAGATTTTGGAGTTTATAGGTCAGAGGTAAATGTCATTGGGCCTTGTGCTTATCCTTTGATTGTGAAAACAAAAAGCCTAGTTGCTCTGAGTAATTTCCTTTTAAACTTTGCAAAAATGAAATCATTTGATTCTGGATGTCAAAGCTCAAAGTCCCTGGCCTCATTCTGCCTCTTTCATGTGAAAACAATACCCCAAGAATACTTTGATGGATTTCCCTCTAACTTTGCACAACTGTCCACTCTGACTTAAGAATTGTCTCATTACAGTTGGAGGTTAAGGGTCAGGTCATAACTCTTGTGAAAATAATATTTCAAGAATGCACTGGGGGATGTTTTTCATATTGTGAGATTGCAGTAACCCTGGCCCTTGAATGGCCCATGTAAAAGGCCCTTCTCAGATGTGATTAAATGATAGCAACACATGGATCAGTAACATCAGCTCTGACCTTCTCGCTGACATTGAGCTTTGTAGGTGACTGTTACTATTGTGGTCACGTGTACTAGCCAGGTCAGGTCAGGTATGGGAGCATATGCTGGTTTTGCACTTCACTGCGTCAACCTTGGTCCTGTACTGCTCTGGCCACCCCCCAGGCCCATGCCCTGATCGGAGGAAATCGTCTACTCTGGGGTCTTGACCAGCCCATTGGGTCCTCGGCATCCAGTATGCAACAAGCTGGATCAAGCCGGGAAAGTGTGCCAGATGCTCATAAAAGTGCAGCTCCCTTTATTTAGCCACGCTTCTTCTTTTCTAGACACAAAGTTCAGATTTACTGGCTTAATGGTTAAGATCCGTGGGGGACCCATGATGTTAATGTTGCCAAGAAGAAGGCTTAAAAGCAGCAAAATATACAGTATATTTATGTTGTAATGGCGAGTATTTGTGTCCAAAAAGACCCTGCAAAAAAACAAAAAATAATTTTGCTAAGATGGGCCATGTTTTTGGTAATGGGCCCCAATAAACTTTCCCCTTTGCCCACCCTTATGTCTGGCCCTGACTGACCTTATATCATGCTGTAGTTTCTTAGGAGCTAAACCTCCTTGACCCACTCCTGTTACTTTCACTGTCAGGGAGTTGCATTCCTCCTGGAGGCAGAACCACAAGGCAGTAGTACTGGTCTTTTATTATGACTAATCTCTTTTATTACATGCATCATTAAAACTCATGTTTCAGAGGGCCTTCCATCAGCTTTCAGCATAATTGCATTTTCCTAAAATGCAATATTAAAAAGATTTGTTCACCACTTTCACAAACCCATAACTATTTCTTCTCATCTTCTTTTCTATTTCACGTTATCAGCAGTCCTTTTTTTCATCATAGCATGCATCAAAACATGCTAATAAATCATTTTCTTTTCTGAAATCTCTGTGCTTCTGTGGTCTGAAGTCAGAAAAAAACTTATCATCAAACAAGCTATAATATCCTTTTTTACTCCAAAGTCCCAATGCCTGCAGTGACAGAGACAAAAGATTCTCATTTCCTTAGCAGACTCTGTTTATTTAATCAAGTTTGGATTCAAATTTGTTTGGGAAAGGATCCAATGAGCCATGACGAGCGCGAGAAGCTTCCTCAATATGAATTAATAATGAAATAGATTAGCCATTCAAGTTTGGCTACAGAAATGAAATGTTTTGGACAAAGTAAAGCTTTGGGGTTGCTTACCTGTAAATGGGATCCTGCATCACCATCATCTTGCTCTCATCCCATGTCCACTCCTTCTTCTGTGGAAATAACAACAACAAAACAGTCTGTTTACACCAAATAAGCTTTTTCAAAGATAAAGCTGAAGACTGAAAGAGGAAGACAGAACTTAGTGAGAGGAATGGGCTGCCAGTCACCACACTGGTGTCTCTACTCATTGTAATGACTTTTTAGGTACTTTGGAATTCTTTATGAGTTGTACTGGCTAAACTACAAGTTTATTCTGGTCAACTTACTGTTATGTTTAAAGCACAATAGATTGATGTTTTGGATATTCAAAGACTTCTCAATTTTACATGAAAGAACATTTTTCAAAAATTGTTCCACAATTTTTAGATGCAGTTGTCCACAGGTTGGTGGACTTCTACCTGTCTTTGCTTCTGAGAGAATCTCAGGTCAGATCAGCTATGGGAGCATGTGCCGGTTCAGCACTTTAGTCACGTCAGTCTTGGTCCTGTACTGCTTTGGCCTCCCGATGGTTATCCTCCAGGCCTGTGCCACGCCCGTGCCCCATCTCTCCAGGTATCCACCAAACTGCCCCTCCACAAGACATGTAGTCATCCCTGGCATCTGGACCATCCAACAGGGTACTGGGCGTCCAGTATGCAGTAAGCTGGATCAGGCTCAGGAAGTGCCAGAAGTCTTACTACGATGATAACCAAAAATGCAGTGAAAAAAAGTTTCACATAGGAATCCAGTCAGGGCCTCAGGGCATCAGTCAACGTCCAGGTCTCACAAGAGTATAGTAAGACTGGGAGGACCAAGGACCAAAGGACTCTTGACTTTCGTCTGCAGGCTCAAGTACTGGGAACGCCACACTGTCTTGCTCAGTGAACCTATTGCCCCATGTGCAAGACCAAGTCTGCGATTGATCTGAATTTCACAGTCAGCAGATTGATGGATTATGTTGCCAAGGTAGGTGAACTGCTCCATGCACTCTCTGTACACAGACACAGATTCAATGGCAGCATCCAAGGCATCCACAAATGCCTCGATCTTTGTTTTGTCCAGGAGATGTGCATTCTCAATGCTCAAGCCTCCTAACAAAGCAAGTTAAGAGCCTCCACTAGGATATCTACAGTCCCCAAAGTATCATCAGCGAAGTCCAGTGATCTGGACATCACACACTTCACAGCGGTCTCTGTACCAGAATAAAGGGTGTAAAGTTTGTTAGTGATAGAGCAGCAGATCCCCAATCCTGTTCAGCGGTATCGGTGCACGGACCTTGCCCAGCACTGAGACGCGTAAAACCCCTGCAACTGTTACACACTCTTGCACATCGCCCTTTCCCTTCCAGACAGGAACACCAGCACCCCTCTTCTAGTCAGTAGGGATGATGCTTACTCTCCATCAGGAGCAGATGAAAGCGTGTAACCACCTTAGGGAGGTTTCACCACCTGCTCTGAGCATCTCAGTCTGGATCCCACATACCGTACACCTGGTGGTTGTTCACCACCTGTCAAGTCTCCTTTGAGAGACTCTTCTTCTCTAAAATGCTACTTTAAAATCCTGTCATGTCACTGGCCTGTTGCCGATTAGCCTTATTAATTGTAAAATGATCCTCCAGATGTTTTTTATATGTACCACTAACTTTTCAAGCCTGTTGCTGGCCTATGCGCCCCGACTTTTTTGATATTCCGGTTGCTCTCTGGAATATTCCTGTTCACCCCCCGCTCAAATCTGTCCTCATGGTTAATAGGTTTACTGAAAATGACTAATTAAGTGACAATGACATTACAATCATGTTAATTGCTTGTTTTAATTAACAGTCAAGAGGTGCATCGCTGTAAATTAAGTCTGAGCTAAGAATTGTGGGTCGTCTTTTCTTTCCTCTTTTGTAAAGGATGGTCCAGTGTACCCTACACTAAAAGAGATGATAAAGGAAGCAGTGAAGCCTCTTTCTTTATCTTTTAGAGAACTCAAACAGCTCATATCATGACTGACACTTGAACACTTCCAGGTCATTTCACTCAGTTAGGAACCTTCCTCGCCTGAGAGGACTATTTGAACAGGCCATTGGACTCAGTGGGAGGTCTAGAGGTTCTTCCCAGGGAAATTCCTTAGAATTTCAGAGTCTTTTATGCTCTGAATACTCATTCTAATTATTGAACTCATATAGTATATACTTAAGATTTGATGCACACCTATATTGCCCTTACCTCGAGGCCCATTGGTGCACAAGACCTCAGGCAACTGCCTACCTTTACCTTATAGTAACACCATCTATGTGCATCAGTGTAGAAAGTAATATGGCATCTTTAACTTCAGATATTTATTTACATCCTTCTCCTTCCTTTCGCCTGCCTTATCAGTTTAATTTAATCCACCTCCAAGTTTAATGTCACAAAATGTCAACACATGAGCACACAGAGATGATTTCTATTGATTTCTATCTCTGTAGAGCTTTGTTGACTCAATCATTCAATCAGTGCAATCTCCGCTCCTTCATCGCCTGCGATTTACTCAGAGATGTAAATAGATTTCTGACCGTCACACTTGACATTCAAGCTTTCCTCCCGGGGAGCCAAACAAGACAAGAACACAGGTGGAGGCAAAGCACATTTATCGACCGGCCTTTCATTCCAGCCAGCCAATTAACTCGACATTGAGACTTCAGTGATGGCTTTAATATTTACCCACGTCAGCCAAGACCACACAGAGAGGAGGTTTCTTCAAAACACTGTGATTACACTTTCCTTTGTCTAGTTTGTTTCCACTGGAAAATTTTGGGAGAGGTTTACTTAGAGGAAAAGCAGAAAGAATCGTGGTTTCTTTATCTTTTCATTACTCATTGTTAAAATCCATGTTGATACATAGACTACTGAAAATATAGGAAGAAGCTTGAGTGACCTCAGAAACTGGGTTACTGAAGGGGGCCTTCAGAAGCACATTGGTCACTTTATTCAAAAGGCTGCTTAAAACTAACTTTGGATCAACCTCTACGGAGAAGTGAAGCTGAGGTGGGGCTTGTGTCCTCTGATGCACTTCTACATAGTGTTTGTCTAGAGCAGTGGTTCTCAAATGGTGTGGCAAGGCACACTGGTGTGCCTGAAGGCAAGTCTAGGTGTGCCGTGGGAATTTGTACAATATGTTATTACTACAACTTTATGGCAAGTACTGTAACCAGGCCTGCCCACAGATCTGGCTGTACCTCTGAAAAACCCCAGAGAATGGGGTTTACTGATGATATCAGTGTAGATGTGTTGGATCAGCAGCATTGGTACTAGCGTATTGGAAAACAGTTACCTCATTAAATGCTGAAAAGCATGGCAAGCTATTATTGCCACCCATTTTTGCCACTTCTTTTGACAACTTAAACCATTTTGGAGCTTTGTTTAGAATTTTTGCCACATCTTATTACTATTTTTGATCCATTTTTGCCGCTTTTGGAACTTTTCACCACATTTAACCCATTTTTGCTACCTTTTGCCACTTTTCACCCAATTTTGCTATTGTTTGGCCATTTTTTGCAATTTTTTCCCATGACTTTTCACCCCTGTTTAATACCTTTTAGCAACTTTAACCCTTTTTTGCCACTTATCTGCCACTTGTCATATATTTTGCCACCTTTTTAACACTTTCAACCCATTTATGCCACCTTTTTGCCAATTTTTGCCCACTTTTGCCTTTGTTTGACAACTCTTTTTTTTTTTTTTTTTACCTAATTTTGCCCTTTGTTATCACTTGACCAATTTTTACCACCTTTTTACAACATTTAACTCTTATAGGCCACTTGTAACCCATTTTTACCACTATTTTGCCACTTTCAACAAGTTTTTGCCAAATTAAATCCATCATTTGGTCAGTTCTTCACCAATTTTTGCCCATTTCTGACTTTGTTTTGCCACCTTTTGCCCACTTAAATAATGATAAAGTCAATATCCTCATTTGAACCAAAAAAGATGAGTTAATAACCAGCATACAATCCTCTCTGCTGGTTAACATCCACATTACTGTGTTCAGTGTCATCACTCATTGCTTCAGTTTTATGTGAGTATAGCCTGATACAGTCAACAACTTTATCCCCGTTTTCTAGATCAAAATAATGCTAAATTGCACTTCTCCAGTGAGAGGCAATCAATTCATTATTAACTGACTTCAGGTTGAAGAGCATTGGTATCACTGAGGAAGTCATTAAGTTGCTACTATTGACGAGTAGCTGCGTTACTGCTCTGATTGAGCATTAGACTGGAATTATGGACCTGAGCTGACACAAAATATTGAGAATTACTTTAAGTGGCAAGAAATTCTTGTGTCAACTTCAAAGAGATCCAACTTTAACTGACAATGGTACGCATCTCAACTTTTGCACTGACTTCATTTTTCATCAAGGAAGCAAAAACTGCCTTAGTAGAATGACATGAACATTAATATTTCAGATGTTTGGTGGGGTGAAGCCATTAAAAGGATCAATTCCACCACTTCATGTGCTAGGGTGAGCCTCATTCAGTTTAAAGTTCTCCACAGGATCCATTATTCCATAGCCAAGCAAGCAGAAATACACACTAGCCTAAACAGCAATTGTGATTGATGTAACCATGCCCCAGCCAATCTTAGCTACGTTTTACTTTTACAAGGAATGTAGCAGTTTCCAGAGATCAAACAAAATGAATAAAAAATAAAAGATATAGTAAATCATATGTATTTGGAGCCATGTATTTGATTTTTGAAGTGCACAGTCCAGTCATCCCTATAGTGCTCAGTGAACAACCATTGCAGTGGTTATCTGCGCTCAATTATGACTCATGTTCTCCTAAGGACCATGGAGAGGTTTAAGTGAGCACAGGATGGAACATTAAAAGTAGACTTGAGTACTTTAAATACACACTTGAAGTTGGGGTCTTCTACTTTTACATGAGCTCAGAGGCTTAGAAAGTTATCAACTGCATTGATTTATTTGGCCCTCTCAGCTCTCACATGTAGAGGATTTTCAAAACAACTTTGGTAAGATGTTAGACACCTGTTCTCTAGTGTTTCAGTCAGGAACTCCCTCCTCATTCATTTGACCATTTCATTGCAAAATGGATATTCAATTTCACTTGGCAGAGAAGGCTCCACTCAAAAGATGCCCCCTAGGTTGGTCAAGCAGCACGCTGTGACTTTCAAGGGAATGCATGGCTAGAAACACAGGTACAGACCTGATGCTTAAACAACATAAGGGCCCTCAAAGTCAGCAGGGCCCAAACTAAATTACCCATGAGTGTCAGCTGCAGTTAATCAAGAGAAACAGCTGGTCTACTTTTGTTGAATCCAAAGATTTGTAGCTTTTCTTTGTTCTCTATGGCTGTAAATGAAGAATCTTCTTGTCACTGAGCTGTGGTGATGTGTTTTAAATGTCGCGCATTAAAAGTAAACAAAGCAGGATAATGAAATCATAAAATGCAGCCTGAATTAACAACCAAATGTGGGCGTGAGATAATTAATGCTGTGTACCATGCTCTTAACAGAACAGACTCTACACTTCACTTCAATAAACATATATCAACAGGCTGATTGGATAATATTATAGTGATTTCTAACATTTTTCCTTTAAACATTAACATTTTGCCTTAAAATATACACTATATTGCCAAAAGTATTCGCTCACCTTCCTTGACTCGCAAATGAACATAAGTGACATCCCATTCTTAATCTATAGGGTTTAATATGGGGCCAAGCCCAGCTCCTGAAGAACATCCCCACAACATAATCCACCCTCCACCAAACTTTACATTTGGCACAATGCAGTCAGACAAGTACCGTTCTCCTGGCAACCACCAAACCCAGACTTGTCCATCAGATTGCCAGATGGAGAAGCGCGATTTGTCACGCCACTGCTCTAGAGTGGCGGCGTGCTTTACATCACTGCATCCAACGCTTTGCATTGCACTTGGTGATGTATGGCTTGGATGCAGCTGCTCAGCCATGGAAACCCATTCCATGAAGCTCTCTATGCACTGTTCTTGAGCTAATCTGAAGGCCACATGAAGATTGGAGGTCTGTAGCGATTGACTCTGCAGAAAGTTTGCGACCTCTGCCCATTATGCGCCTCAGCATCCGCTGACCCCACTCCGTCATTTTTCGTGGTCTACCACTTGGTGGCTGAGTTGCTGTCGTTCCCAATTGCTTCCACTTTGTTTTAATACCACTGACAGTTGACTGTGAAATATAGAAGCGAGGAAATTTCACGACTGGACTTGTTGCACAGGTGGCATCCTATCATGGTACCACGCTGGGATTCACTGAGCTCCTGAGAGTGAGCCATTCTTTCACAAATGTTTGTAGAAACAGTCTGCATGCCTAGGAGCTTTTTTATACACCTGTGGCCATGGAAGTGATTGAAACACCTGATTTCAATTATTTGAATGGGTGAGTGAATACTTTTGGCAATATAGTGTATATGAATATTGATGGAGAAAATGAGTGGAACTGCTCACATGGCACAGACACCAACATAAAGGAGTGTTTATGTTGACGTTATAGATTCACTTCCCCTTCCTGGATCATTTAGAGAACTAAATTAATCCTGGAAGTAATGAAACATTGATGTGAATCTGTCATATGCATCTGCTGTAAGAACAAACCAAGGTCAATACAGCTCTGCCTGATATATATACATGCACCACATAATCATAAACATAAAAATTCATCACTCTTATGTAAATCAGCAGGGTCCATGTTTAGTAATTACATCTATTAAGTGAAGCAAAGCTCCAACAAATACTCTTACGCAGCGCTTTTTAGATCATAGATGTAAAAGTAATTATAAAAATGTCAGATCTGATTAACTTCACTTCTTTCATCAAACATATTTCAGCCAAGCGTGGTTCAAAGTACATTTAGAGGAATGTTTTTCAGCTCAAACCCACAAATAATTTGAACAGATCAGGTCAATAGAAAATCAGTTATAAAAGAAATTCTAGATAAACAGAGGGTTATGAAAATGTGAGCTGCAGAAGTAAAAGAGGCAAACATTTCTGAGAAAATAAAACCTTTATCAAACGTTAGGCTGGATTGTTTTCAGGGTACTAAGTGCAACATTTAGGTAGTACATGTAAACATGTGGACAGTAGATTTTTGGGATGCGTCTGCATAACAAAATCATAAAAAATATAAAACCTGAGGTCAACAGAAAACCATCCAAGATAAACTAGTCCCAGGCATGGTTAGCCAAGGGCCAATCAGATGCTGAGCTGCCATTTTTACCTCCTCCACAGCTCAACATGAGTCTGCACAGGCTAGACCGAACAACAGTTTAAGCTCTAGATGATGCCTGACAGTCACAACTGTTGCATTAAATATTTAGCAGACTTTAGAGGATCCTGTCCAGCCAAGCAGCCTGGAACTGTGAAAAACAAGAGAACGGTTTCCAGCCCGGATGAAAGCATAAAAAAGTGAACACTCGTGAGGAGAGAGGATGGCACTTCTAAGTGAGCTTCTCTTTGTTTCCATTCGCTGGTTTTCCGCCTGTCAGCCTCCCTGTGATTCTCGGGGAGTGAAGTCGACTCGGGTCTGTCTCTGTGGATTACAGCTGTCAGCTTCACCACACCTGAAACACAGACGCACTTGTCTCCTGTCTGCTCCCACCTCGAAGTTTTCTACAATTTCTGCTCGTTCATTCCCTCCTATTTTCACTCCATCTCTATCCTCATTAGCATCAACCCCCATTAACTTTCGATCTCTCTCAGACCCTCTGTCCGCCTCACTAATGTCTCCATTCTCACCTTCACTTTAAAACTAATTAAGGGCCTGATTTATTTCCACCCTTGCAAGCAGGATACAGCAAGATAGACGATTCCATGTAGGGACCAAATGAACATCTGAAGTTTTAGCAACAAGTCACATACTCTTCTTAGTAAGGGGGATTGGTCGGTTATTAAAAAGAAAAAAACTGAAATACCACATTGACATTAGTATTCAGACCCTTTTCTCAGAGCTTAGCTGAAACACCTTTGGCAGCAATTACAGCCTTGTTTCTTTTTGAATACAATGCAACAAGCTTGCACACCTGGATTGGGGGATTTTCTGTCATTCTTATTTGCAAATCCTCTCAAACTCAGTCAGGTTGAATGGTGACCGACAGCCGTTTTCAGGTCTCTCCAGATACGTTGGAAAGGGTTCCAATCAGGGCTCTGGCAGGGCCACTCTAGGACATTCACAGAGTTTTCCCTTGACTCCTGTGTTGTCTTGGCTGTGTGATTAGGGTGGAAGGTGAAACTTCAGTCCAGTCTGAGGTCCTGGGTCAAAGCGCTGCAGCACAGGTCTTCATTTAGGATATCTCTGTGCTTTGCTCCATTCAGCGTTCCTTCAACCCTGACAAGTCTCCCAGTCTCTGCTGCTAACAAGACACCCCCACAGCATGATGTTGCTACCACCATGCTTCACTGTTGGGATGGTATTGCAGGTGATAGCATAACATTAAGAACTAAGGCAAAACAGTTCAAGCTTGGTTCCATCAAACCAGATAATTTCTCACTGTCTGAAAGTCCTTAAGATGTTTTTTTTTTTTCTTTGCAAACTCAAAGTGGGCTTTCAGGTGTTTTGCACTGAGTACAGACTTCAGTCCAGCCACTCTGCCATAAAGTCCAGATCAGTGGATGGCTGTGGTGATGGTCGCCCTTCTGGAACTTTGTCCCATCCCTACACAGGATCTCTGGAGCTCAGTCAGAGTGACCATCAGGTTCTTGTTCTCCTCTCTTACAAAGGCCCGTCTCCCCCCGATTGCTCAGTTTTGCCGGGCGACCAGGTCTTAGAAGAGTCCTGGTTGTGCCAAACTTCTTCCATTTGACAATTATGGAGGCCATTCAGATAGTAGCCGACTCTGAGCCAGATCTGGCCTCAACTCACCAGATTTACCTCGCAATCACAACCGCTTAGCGCTCTTGCACCAAATAAGGCTGGAATCAGCAGAATTACAATTGTGTCCCATACGGCAGCTGATTCTGGGTGTAGATTTATGAGAATAAAAATGAATTTTTACAACTGTAGCATCAGGCTTCAACGTGACAAAATTGAAAAAAGTGTACTTTCTGAATGCACTGTACATTTAGCCATTAACACTGGAATAGCTTTTGTTGACGACTTAAGATCCACACAACTTATTACTTGCTATATCATCTTGTTTTGCATTAAGATGGGTACAAGCATTCAATATTGCTGTCATTATTCCAGTAACTTAATATTACCTAGGCTTTGTGTGCATGCTGTTTTGGACTACAATATTTCAGCTAAATTAGAGTTACATATTTAACCAAACTTTCTGGGTTGATCTAACTGAATAGATTTGTTAAGAAATAATGAGAATTTTTATAATAGTAAGAGATTCACAGAGGAATAACTTCTCCAGCAACAGCTCCAGTTTTATTAGCACAGTGAGCCAGAGGCTGACACTGACCCACAGAGAAGATTTTTTTCATTTGTAAGAAAGAAATGCAGCGAAATAAAAAGGGACACTCACTTTTTTCTTTTTCCTCAGGGTGACTTTGACTCCATCCACTGACACCACAATGTTGACTTTTTTCTTCTTGATGTTTTTCACCTTGAACTCATACTGCAGAGAGAAAACAAACACAGAAAGTGGAATTAAAATATGAGAAAAAAATATCAGCTACACTGGATTTCATCTTGATGAAAAGAGCATTTCTAACTTCAGGCAGAGGCTGAACATTTTTGCGTTTAAGGGTGCTCTCTCCATTCCCATCAATAAGTGAGCTTTGACTGAGTGGGACCAGAGATTGAAAACGTGAAATGAATGATGACCTTTAAAGATCATCGATGGGAAAAAATAACAATTCTAAAAAGGTAAATAAAAGACAAAGCTGACCTTCTGCACACTTCACTGACACATAGTATCATCCTTGTATCTCTGGAGACGGTTCCCACGTATGAGCAACAGTACAGAGTCACGTATCTGACACATTTGTTACAACAGATCCGGTAGAAAAACAACACTTATGGCGTCAGACCTCTGCAGGGCGATGACAATGCTGATGACTGTCCCTGGGAATCGGAACAAAACATCTTGTTCCCAACACCAAGAGATACTGCATCATTCTGCAGTAAAAAAAAGCTTATGAAAAGGCTTTATTTACCTGAAAATCTACAATTACTACCTTCACATATTTGTTACTGGAAAACAGAATTTCCCTTCATCTGCAAGTTATAATCCTGTATTCAATGGAGTCTACTGGCTTTGAGGACGCAGCATAATAGCTATTCTTTATTGAAAAAAAAAATTCTCTGGACTGTCTACCTTTGTCAACCTTTTCAGTAAAACAATGTGAAACATTTTGAAATAACACTTTGAGAATATTAGTAACAAAATCATAGCCTATATCTTATAGGTAGCTAATCCTCATGCAGGGCATTAGGCCTGAAATTCATTACATGTTTTGCTGCCACTGGCTAAAGACATGGGGAAAGACATGAGGCAAAGGGCCACAGCCCGGAATCGAACCCGAGCCGCCCACTTACATGGGGCGCACCTTTAACCACTCTATCCATCTACGCGGCCCTAAACTTAACATTTTTAATGTGAAGTTGTCAAACTGGAGAGACAAAGAGCAAGATGAGTGAGTGATCAACTGCAAAGGGAAAACACTGGTAGTTACAAACTAAGCAGTGATACGGAGAAATTAGACTGTGTATTCTGATGCTCTTATGTGCCGACACCTCCACACAAATGTGCAGGCAGGTGCAGGACTTTTTTTGATTGCTGTTCAAGTGGCGCTTCTTTCTCCAAACTTTATGTATATCTTCTCAGTCCTCTGTCACAGGCACTACAACAGTAGCGGTTTCATTCACCAGTCAGGAAATACACTTTATTAAGCCCCGTTACCAAAAGAGGGAGCAGAGTCCCTGCATACTCTTCTTCTGGATTATTGACATTTCAGAGGAAGTATCTTATTTTGGATATATTAAGGAAGATCTTATTTAGTTTTCCTTCTATTACTATTCTATTCTAGTTAATTTATACAGCACAGTGCATACAAATATAGACTCTAAAATACTTTACAGAAGATAAAAAACACTAAAAGAAACAAGGATGAATCAAGAATAGCATGAAAATTCCAATTATAATAATTAATGATTTTGGTCACGCCTTGCACTATTCACTGTCATAAACTAACACTAGGGTCTTATGGTAGCTGACAGAATACTAGGCCATATCTTGAGAGACAAATGAGTTTCAAGACCACTTTGAATAGAATGAACTGTTTCAACAGAGCTTTGTTCAGCAGGAAGACAGAACCATAGTGACTTAATTTTAGGCACACGAAGAAGACTCTTACATGTGGATCTGAGGGGTCTGATTTGATAGTAGTCAGTGAGAAAAATGTGAATATATCTATATGTTCGGTGACCTTTTCTAACCCCCAGTGTCCACCATGTCTTGGCAGTATCCGCTCGCAAAGCAAAAAGCAAATTGCTCCCTTTTAGGCAGTCACTGGGTTTTAACAACATGCACCATGATCCATCTACACCACCTGCCAGAAGCACCACTCTGCTTTGCAGATCAACCCCAACACATACGAGAACATGCAGAGCATTAGATCAGTTTCAAAATAAAGCACCAGTTGCAAACTGACAAACTTTTATCACATTACTATATGAACATTAGGTGAAAACAGGAGGTAAATGAACAGCAATTCAACCCTGCACAGGCAAAGAAAAAATGCTGATTGTATATTTTTTTCTGTATTCCTGTGTGAACTTTGATTTGTTGCAAGAACATACCCAGATGGGCAGCAGCATGTGCCACTAGTCAGGGCAAAATCATGGTGCTGATTGAATGCTGGTGACACGGGCTCTGTTGAAACTGCAATAAATATGCAGGCTGGAAATGAAAAATGAACAAATTAACCAGTTTTCAGTGTCCAGGAGGTCATTTTTGTTGCCCTGATATCAAATCAGGTACTTTTATTGTTTGATATTTACTGGTATTGTACCGATATTTAAGGTTATTTTATTATGGCAACTTAATCATCAGATTTAATTTAAGCCTCTGAGTATAAATTAGACTGTTTTTGCATGGATGTGGATGCCTCTTTAACTTGCACGGAAATGCTAGAAACTAAACTCTTCAGTTGAAATGCAATGTTTCACACCAGTGATGAAAAGTTTTCACAGAAAATGACACACGGCCATGCTGAATAAACACAGCACACAGCCCTGTCACAATCAGTTTACACACTAAAGATCAGTTTGAGACAGCTTTTATCACCTCCTCTGCCTCTGATGGAGCTGTGGTCTCGGTCAAACAGCCTCACGGCTGCAGGCAAACACACACGACTCAGTCTGACACCACACTGTTTGCATATCAAATATGAAGCATGTGTAAACAGTGTTATTGTAGGAATCCAGTCATCAATTCATATGCAAAGACATATGCAAACACTAAGCCAGGTGACTGCCTACGCCTCCCTCTCCCACAATCCTCTGCATGACACTTATACTTGGAATAAGTGGGATCTAATTTAGTCGTATAGAAGCAGCTGTCATGGACGCCTGAAGTCACATCAGCTCCAAGTACTGTATAAATTTCAGCTTTTCCCATCTTTTAGCTCTCTGGCTCATCTCTGAGTCTTGCTGGTTGATGTTATATTGTGAAGTGGATGTTCATAAATGCTGCTCAAGCTGCACTTTTATGCAGAAAAGCAGCTCTGTTATGAGCCCTGGTCATAAAGTCTTCCTCTCTGAGATGTTGCAAAATTCATCCACTTTGCTGAAATTAAATTCTGCTCTTGCGTATTGATGCCTGTGGGAAATCTGCTCAGTGCAAGCAAAAAGCAACAACGGAGGCGCGGTACTGTGTCCAAACAAGCTGGCAGGTTAAATTACCTCTGCAAACACAAAAACACACAATATCTGTTGACCGATGCCACCTCTTGTTCCCTGTTTAATGGACTTCTTTATACTTTGGAAAGTGACTTTGCACCGTCACCGTGAGCTGCCAGATTTTACATTTCTGGCAGCGCTGGTGGCAACAATGAAAAAAAAAAAATCTGCAGTGTCACGGAGCTATAAAGCAAACATCTGAAAGCTTGCTGTGTTTGCTTTCAATCACCTCTAAATCAAATCTGAGTATGGATTCTCTTTCTGAACTTTATGTGCCGTGTTTTCCCAAATGCTTGCTGGCACTTTGTGTCAATCGATCCGTCAATACCCCCCCCCCCGCTTTGGTGGCTGTCAGTCACCCGCTCCCCGCTCACTTTAATGTCACTGTGGATTTATTTCATATTGATTTAGTTATCTCTGATACTGTTGTATTTCTCTTTATAAAGATATGAAAGCAGAGAGGCAGAACATTCATCTTTACTGTTATAAAAAGGAACAACAGTCACATAAGCTGCTTTAATATGCACCTTTTGTTGCCTTTTTGTTGTCATATTCATGTAATATTTATGCCAACAGTGGAAGTGATCTTCAAATTCTGCTGTTCAATCCAGATGCAGTCATATTTTATCAAAATAACTTTGTAGCTAGCTGATGAATACATGCCACTACCGCTGATCTGAACGCATGCTTTTATCCCTTTAGCACATGATGACGCAGCGTCTGTCAACAAACTTTTCCAAAGTCGATACAACTTGAAAATTCAAACAGCGAGCCAGAGTAATCAGGTTTAAATGTTAATGCTGATTTGATTTTCTTCTCATCTATTTATGAAAAGGTTCAAACTACCCCGCGGGGTTTAGTCCTGTTTTTTTTCCAGTTGATTTCTTTTAATGTCACATTTTTCATTCTGTTTGGACTTTTATACCAACTGTAATTAGATTAGAAGGCTCCACGTTGAAGCATTTTTGAAATGAAGTCGCACAAGTAGACAAATCCCTGAACACAAAAAGGAAGGCTGCCAGTTTTAACCCCTTAAAACTTGTTGTATCCTCAAGTGGATTATCAGTTACCAAAAACATCTAATGTTTCAAATGAGATACAAAAAATATATATGTTAAATTTTATGGAAATTTTGAATTTTTTGGATTTCAATAGAAAGTGAAACAAATATTTCAGTTCCAAAAAAATGAGAATTTTCTGGCTATAATTTGTGTATCCAGGCTTTAAAGGGTTAAGGTCTGAAAGACAATTTACAAATCACATGAATTGCTTACAGTTTTGTTTGGGCATAATGACGTTAGACCACCATAGTGGAGAAGCAGCTCAATACTACCCACTGTAGCGTCTTCCTGCTCTCACAGTGATGGAAAAATAAGAAATAGCTGCTCTTTGAATGTCAAATGTCATTATGGGAAACTTGCAGACAGCTGGGTAGACAGTCTTCTATGCACTGCAAGTCCCTTTCTCTATTGTGATCACCAGAAGTTCCTTATATTTTATCAGATTTAAAGCAGGTTTTAGTCTTAACAGAAAGTGAGGTACCATAAAACATCTATTTGTTAATCTCAATTGGATTATTTACACAGAAAAAGCACCTAACATGAACTTGTTAATGCTGTCAAATTAACCGTAGCTCACTGAGCTTCAGAGAGTCATTTTGTACATGCACTCCTTTATATTTCTTAAAGGTACAGCGGATAAAATTGGGAGTATCAGCGACATCTAGCAGTCAATTCTAGATTGTGAAGCTCAGAGTACATTACATATCAATTTAAACATATTTAAAACTAGAGATTAATCAAAACATTGTTTTGGGTTAATGCACTGAAAGAGTTAACTGTATCATAAATATTTTTAAAAGTCCTAAAGGTCAAATCATGAAGTTTTTCTTTCTTTTAGACCATCACAGAATTAAGCTACAGCTTAGAGACTCCAACTAAGGCCCTTCAGTCCAGTTTTGACTCACTGCTGGTTTAGGCCTGTGTGATGGTGGAGTCAGAGTCGTACAGAGAGTGCTGACAACAAAGGATAAACAGTTAGGATGGAACTATTTGTATGACTACTAAGGCAAAGCTGATGTTTTAAGGGTTGATGGTTAACGATAAGTTCAGGCAAACACAAGAAGCAGACGCTGGGATCAGATTTTTACCAGCAAATACTCAAAAGGTTTTAGAACTTACCAAGTTGGGTCTATGCATCCCTAGGCATATTTCAAATCTTTTTAGGTATAATATGATAAATCATATTGGACATTTTTCTGATAAAACATATTAAAACACCATATTTTATGTTTATACCTTTTCAGCTCCAAATCTATCTCTAAAGAACATATCTTCTACAGTAGAGTCTGTCCCCTGCTGTGGATCTCTAAGCTCTGATAAAAAACTTATTATAAAGAATAAAGAGAAGGTCATCCTGTCAAAGTACATTCAACATCTACAATGACTGTGATTTCAAGCTTTTAGCATCCACAGTGGCTGTATATCGTGTTTGTGACTCACATCAGGCTAAAAAATGAAAAAGGGACATTTGAAAGGCATGTGATGGCGTGAGTTTACTGCGTGTGCTGACCGCGTGACGTGCATGTTTGAATAGGCGAACTATAACAGAAGATGACAAGATGCAGAACTCGTCAGCATCGCTCTGCGAAAATATGAAGTCGATGTGCTTTGATAAATCCAGATGAGCTGCTCAATCCTCAGGTACACACTGTGCTGACTATAACACAACAGTCCACAATAGTGTGACTGCGGTTTGACTGATGGTTGAAAAGTCTGAGGTTTGCCAACACAGCTGCACATTTGCTGGTTTCTCAGCATTTTGGGGGGCACAGAGGTTCTAAAACTGTTAATCAAACACTTGATTAAAAGAAAACTGCATCATAACTTTGTTAAACATTTATCTACATCAATCTGAAGTCAGCTTTTTAATTCAAATTGTGCTAAAGTTGTTTTGGATTAGTTTCCATAATGGGAACACCGGATTGTGTAAATTTAAGGGATGCACTGATGACACTTTTTCAGACTGAGTGCAAGCGCTGACATTTCAGTACTAATCGACAAAGAGTACAAATAATACCTAGTAATACCTTTATAGCTCTTAAAATCAAAGTGAAAGGGTTAGGGGGTCAGTTTATATCAATCAGAGCATTCTCACTCCTCCTCTTGGCAACATAATTGTGAATACAGTGCTTAAAATAAGTATTTGCCTTTTGGATGTTTTACTGTTTTATTGATTTTATAAATCTGACAGAAAAACCTTTTTCATGTCAAAGTGAAAACAGATTTCTGAAAATTTGTCAATTACAGACAAATATTTGAGGTAAAATAAATGATTACATAAATATTCACCCCCTTCAAGTGACTTACCTAATTCAACAGAGGTTCAGCCAATTAGTGCTAGCAGTCTCACAGTTTGTGAAATGGGGATCACCTGAAAGCAGTGAATGTGTCTCAAGTGATGAAGACACCTGTGTCTGGAAGGTCCAGTCACTGGTTAGTCAGTTTTCCTGGCTGCCATTACATCATGAAGACAAAAGAACACTCCAAGTAAAACATCACCATTTTGCAACATCAGCATTTGTCAGACTGAGTCTAACAAATGCTCTGATGAAGGCCTTGTGCTGAAATGCGTAAGCGTTTGTTTGTGATGTGAGCCAAATAAACAAGTCAAAATAGTGATGTTTTGTCCTCCATAACTTGGATTCTGAGATGTGCCGCATTTTTTTATATTTTTTAATGATTTTTGAACTTGGGCTTAGCACACCACTGATGGTGTACATTGATGTGAAGCGCAACTCTCCCCTCCAACTGACCACTCCAAGCAACTCAGAGAAAAGGTTACTGAAAAGTATAAGTCAGGAGATGGATACAAAAAAATGTTGAAGGCACTGAACATCCCCCAGAGTTCATTAAAATCCATCATCAAGAAATGGAAGGAATATGGCAAATGCCTAGATCAGGTCGTCCTCACAAACTGAGTGACCGTGCAAGAAGGAGACTAGAGAGAGAGGCCATCATGACACCAAAGATTACTCTGTTCTTCACCAGTCAAAGCTTTATGGGAGAGTGGCTAAGAGAAAGACACTGTTGAAGAAAACTTTGATTAAATCTTAACTAGAGTTCACCAAAAGGCATGTGGGAGACTCCATGGTCAAGTGGAAGAAAGTTCTCTGGTATGATGAGTCCAAAATGGTTCCTCATTGCCATCAGTAAAGACCCCCACAAACACACCATCCTCACTGTGAAGCATGGTGGTGGCAGCATCATGCTGTGGGTATGTTTCTTGGCATCTGGCAGGCTTGTAAAGGTAGAGGGTAATATGAGGGTGATAAAAAAATACAAGAAAATCCAGGAACAGATTTACTTTCCAGCAAGACAATGACCTGACAGCAAAAGCTACTCAGAAATGTTTTAAAGACAACAGGGTGAATGTTCTGAAGTGGCCGAGTCAAAGCCCAGACCTCAATCCAACAGAGAATTTGTGGCTGGACTTGAAAAGGGCTGTTCGCGCCTGATCCCTGAGAAACTTGACAGAGCTTGAGCAGTTTTGCAGTAAAATTGCAGTGTCCAGATGTGAAAGCCTGATGAGACCTCTCCACACAGACTCAGTGCTGTGATTGCAGCTAAAGGTGTATCTACCAAATACTGACTTGAAGGGGGTGAATATTTATGCAGTCACTTACTTTACATTACATATTTTTACATCTCAAAGAGAAAAGTAACTAGACTGTAAATGTTTGTCTTTAGGAACTTTTTTAGTTAGTTTTTCAGACTGCTACTGAACTTCTCAACAAACTCTAATTCTTCATGTGAAAAACAGAAATATTGCAAGTACAGTAGAGACTAATGGAAGTTCAATACAATACTTCTGACCTGAAATAACTTCACAAAACATAACACACACCTGAGGACACACACAATAACTGAGTACTGAATTCCAATGTTAAAGCCAAGGTCTACCAAAATGAGGAGACTCAATGAATAGCAACAATAGAAACACATAGATACAAAAAAGCCACCACAGAAAAAACTGGATGAATCTCTGTGAAAACTGTAGGACTCATTGTTTCCTTCAAGCTTGCTGGATAAAAATGATAAATACTGTACCAGCTACATTGTAAATCTGAACATTATATTGTTAAAAACAACCTGACTATTAGTGTTTCTACCATGCTTTTATTTTCCTCCCCTTTTTTTGTAATATCAGTCTAAATTCTGTTTCAGAAACTCTTTTACAAACTTCAAGGTAACTCAAAGAGCATCAGCAGAGTCAAGGTCTGAGCACTGAACGCATGTGGTGAAGTTAAAGAATAAAGATTAGAAAGAAGCTTTAAGAAATCTCTTCACAAGCTTTCTGGGACAAAAGGGTATTAAAAAAGCGATTCTAGAGATGTCAGAGCTTTGCACTAAAATGGACTGCCACTGAATTTTGACCAGAATAATGATAATAATTTATATATTTTGATTATAATTATGATAAGGATTAATAAATGCTATCAATTTCTTTTTTGAAAATTCTCTCTATTGTTGATTGTTTAAAATATATACAGTTCACTTTTTCACTTTTGTTATGTTTTAGCCTGATAGTAGTCATTAAAAAAATCATCTTTCTCTCTCACTAATCTACACTCAGTACCCCATAATGGCAGCGTGAAAACACAATTTTAGAATTAACTGCAAATTTATGAAAAATTAAAAACCTAAATATCCCATTGACATAAGTATTCAGATCTGTTGCAAAAACACTTGAAATTGCGTTCCAATTTCTGCTGGGGGTCAGGAAGAGAGGGACAGCGTTTAGGAAGGAATAAGAACGGAGCAATGTTCGGACTTAGCAGCTCTAAATGGACTTCTACACTGCAATCATCTTTAGAAAATTCAGCATACACTGAATTTGATTTGTAAACTTTACCAAAAAGTGATTTTTTTTAACATAATTTAACAGATTAGCCTGGTGTGAAAGAGGTTTCTAGCAGAAGCATTCCTGCAGACCTACTAGAGTCTAGCATTGTCTTGTCAGATAAGGAGGGACAACAGTCTTAAGGAGTCTAGTACTGAGCTAAGAGGCTAGCGAGCTCCTCATTTTTTCACAAACATACTTTTAATTTACTGGTAATGTGCAATCAACTGAATAAACATTGTCAGGTGAGCAACTGTGAATGTTGAGCCATTCACAAGTGAGCCTGCTCTATGAAATGACTCTTTTATGTTAGCCACGATAGCAAGGTTCTGTTTGAGTGCCAGTTTCCGTCCCTCCATCCTTTTTTGTTATTTAATCCACAATAAAAAAGCTAAACTGGTACCAAATGAAGGGATGTTTGGGAGTCGAACAACCAGCTCTACTGAGCTGAGCCCACTGATCTGGATCAAGGGATGGATTTTCTTTCACAACAAGTGAGGCTGGAAGTCAATGAGATGAACATCAACTAAGAAAATACAGGTGAGATCAGAGTTCAGTGTGCTAAACATGACAAAATTGGACTGAACCAAACTGGACTGCTATGTGGAAACGGACCACACACGAATGTTGCGTGACACTGCTCGTCCAGGCTCTAGGTTGAGGCTTTTAAAATTCCTGCCTGCTGCTGTTTCTCTGTGATTCAGCTTTTTTTAAAAACTGCCTGAATATTTCACTATTTTCAAGACACAAATCCAGCCAAAAAATTTAGAATGTTCATATTTCTGCACTTTGAATGTTTGGCATAGTCATACAAAGCTCAAACATGGCCTTTTTGGTAGAGTTTCTCTATGTGGAAATCACCTTTTGCCCCGTAAGGGGAGAACTCTTATGTGTGACATTATCTGCAAAGAACCTATAGAAGGCCTCACAGCTGACAGTGCAGATAAGAGCATAAACCAAGCCATGAGGTCAAAGGAAATGTCTGCAAAGATTGAGACAGGATCGTTGCAAGGCACTGATCTGGGCAAGGCTACAAAAAAAGTTTTGCTCACTGAAGGTTCCCAAGAACACTGTAGCCCCCATAATTGTCATATGGAGGAAGGCTGGCACAACCATGACTCTTCCAAGAACTGGTCATCCATAAGAGAGGTGACTGAGAACCCTGAGCTCCAGAGATCCTGTGTGGAGATGGGATAAAGTTGAAGAAACCATCACTGCAGCGTCCACCAATCTGGGCTTTATGGCAGAGTGGATAAATGTCAGGCTCTCCTCAGGCTGCTTGGCTTTCATGTGGAGTTTTTTGCCACCTCACGGCGAGCTCTCGCACTGAGGAGAGGCTTCTGTCTTTGCCATAAAGCCCAGATCAGTGGAGGGCTGTAGTCAGCATACTGCATATTCAACCACAGTGACGGCGAATGCCACAAATCAGCTGTAGTAGCCGCCAGATTTTTGGGAGGTGCCCACAAAACAAAAAATTCCAGCATGTTACTCAAGAAAATATGAGACATACAAAGCATTGCAATGAACCCTGAAGGAAAATAATATGCCATCCTAGTGTCAAATGAACACATCACATAGTAACTGTTACAGCATAGGGGAAAAAGTGTCTGTATCGTTGCCTTAAGAGGAACATGGTGTGAAAAGACAGCATATAATCCTGACCCCGCACTAAAGAACCACTTCAAGGACAATCAGCACACATTGACCCTCTCCAGTTCTCAGAAAATTATTCCATACAGTCGTGTGGAGAAAGCTGAAGCACTTCGACCACTGTTATCAAGTCTCAAGGTGCAGGAATGTTTACGTGTCAGAGTTTTACGACTACTTTATAGCTGTGTCGTAATCTCCTCCAGATCTGAGCGATGGTGAGCCTGATGGATTAGGTGATTGACCTCCTCGGAGATGATTACAGCGGTAATTTAACAAATTTCACGCAGTGCTTGACGGGCTAAGTGTATGCAGCATAATATGACAGAAGGCACTTAACTCTAATAAGCCTGTCTATTCCTGTCTGCTATGGCCTTATTATTGAGTCCAAATCAGCCGGCACTGCTCACATTCTCCACTGTGCTTTCAGTTTCCATCACGAGACACAGCAGAGACATGGTTCATCATACCACCACTGCAACCGTCTGTATAATATGATAGAGTGAATGTGTGTGATTAAACACTCCCAGCACAGGGACAGCTGCTTTAAAGGAACTGCAGAGGCTGTAGTCTTACAACAACTCTGCCAATTTAGCCAGGCTTGCTGATTTTTTTACCCCAAAAGCTTCACGTCCACAGCAGAGGTGTAGACGGTGTTTTAATGAGCAACCCACGACACAGTTAAGGTCATTCAGGGTAATCCCTAATGTCTCTGCAGAATGAGCTTCCTGAATTCACAACCAAAAATGATGTTAAATTCTGCAGAACTGTTTAAACAAGAGAGAGAGAGAGAAAAGAGGTAGAAACAAACAAGAATTAATGGAGATGCTGATTCACTCTGCTGAAGGCCTTTCCACATCATGTCTGTTAATTTTTCATTTAAATGTGAGGCATTAAAAATAAATAAGGTCATACTTCCACTACTTCCACAAACGCTGACAACAGGCTCAACTTTCTGCATTTTTACACCTAACAAGCATCAGTTGGAGCTCATTATGAACCAAACCTGTGGGGGAAATGGGAACTTTTGGAACAGAAGGATAAACATGCATACATAACATTTTTGTGGGTATACATATATACACAAAAAACAAATCCAAACTAGACTAGGCAGTCTGTGCATGCTCCACAGCCTCCAAACTCTGATCAGGGGCTGGGAAAAACTCCCTGGCTTGCAATCTCCATTCCGGTTCATCCCAAAGGTGCTCAGTGGGATTGAGGTCAGGGCTCTGTGCGGGCCAGTCAAGTTCTTCCACATCAAACCATGTCTTTATAGTCCTCGCTTTGAGCACTGGGGCATAGTCATGTTGGAACAGAAAAGGGCTTTCCCCCAACTGTTGCCACAAAGTTGGAAGCATAGTATTGTCCAAAATGTCTTGGTATGCAGAAGTGTTAAGACTGGCCTTCACTGGAGATAAGGGGCCTATCCCAAACCCTGAAAAACAGCCCGTACCATTATCAGTCCACCAAACTTTGTTGGAAGTGCCCCTGTCAAAATATAACCACCAGGGTGACCAAGCATTTTCTGTTCCTGCACCCAGGCTCTGGAATAATCTGAGATGTGTGTTATCTCAGACTTGGGCCTTATTTATTCAGGATGAGTAAAATCCAAACTTTGTGTCCCAACACACTAGATATGTTGGAATAAGGTGGCTGCTGTAAACGTGAGAACACTCAGATCTATGTGTGACTGAATTTTGGATTCAGACCATTAGAAAGTTGTTCAACTCATTCCTGGCTTGGTTTAGCTAATTTGAGCAGGCCAAATAAGGAGCCCATGACTTCAACAGTCTTAATGAGGAATTACCCCACCCGCCGCATGCTACAACGATATAAATTCACTGAGCAGTTTATCTCAATACAGTCTGTTGTTAGCTGATGTCCCTGTCTTCACTAAAAGTGAACAGCCAGCCACATGCTTTGTTTTTGTTCATTGTGAGGAAAATTTCCTAAATCTATAAGCCACAGTGGCCTACAGGTCATTGAATGTATCAGAACAGAGAGATTTGTGCCAGAAAACAGTAAATTCAAACACCAACAGGCAGCTGAGCTCTGTTCAGAAGCATTTTTCTAAATTTGAGAGGATTGTATTTCTCATGAGAGGGCGTGGCTTCGGCTCATTCAACTGACACGCCCACACCATCCTGGAGCAAATATATCCTCAATTTTTATGATTATGAAGCTCAATTTTATAAACTTAGGGTTTTTTTTCATGACTGAAATTTGGTCTGGTGGTTGATAACACAGTGGTCTGTCATACAACAAACCTAGAATACAGACTTTTTATTCACTTTACAGGGACTTTAATACCTAGTAGTGCGGTGACACTTTCATCAATTTAGCCTGTATTTATTAATGCTTTTATTTGTTTTTTTACTTTATGAACTTTTGTACTGTTTTCAATGCAATTTATTTCTTGTCACCTGTGGGGTGTTGTTAAGGGCTATATGAATAAAGTACATTTATATCTTTACATTTCAACAGTTGTTGACCATGCTCTATACTTTTACATGGTCTTCCACTTTGTGGCTGAGCTGCTGTTGCTCCTAAATGCTTCCACTTTCTAATAATATCACTGAGCTGAATGTGTTATACCTAGCTGGGATGAAATTTCACGGACCATCTTATTGCACGTCCAACACAGTACCACACTTGAAGTGGTGAGCTCTTCAGAATGACTCATTTTGTATTACAGATTGTTGCAAATAGAGACTGCATGGCTAGGTGCTTGATTTTATTCACTTGTAGCTATAGGTCTGATTGAAACACCTGAATTCCACAATTAGCAGGTGTGGCCAAATACTTTTGTCCATATAATATACTTCTGTAACTAAATGTGTTTGTCCCCTGGTGCTTGTATTCTTGGATAAGGACAGACGTTTAGCAAAATCCTAATCAAGCTGTTAACCGTAGCTTGACTTAACTGTGCATGTAAACGTACTGACTGTTTTTGTGTTGATGTTGTTCAGGATTAACCGGAACCCATTTAATAGTGCACTTTGTTAGGTTATAAATTTTAAGCTGCAGCATTTTTATTAGAGATCTTCAATGTAATCATCTCAATCGACTCTCCCTGCCCTGAACCATTTAGTTAATGAGGAATGATAAACCCTGTTTTTACAGGTATTTTTAATGACTGATTAAAAAAGTAGAAGTGCTAGTCAAAGCAGTTTGTCTGAAATCTAGGTAGAGGCGTCTCTCTGTTTCCTGTGCTTCCTGGATGTATAAAGAGCTGGAGGTTTGTGTGCTTGGAGGGAAGGCGACGGAGGTTTGAGCTAAGCTCCACACGTGCCAAGATTACTGAGGCCTCAGAAGACAGGATAAAACCTGGTTTTAGCTGGATTTACACAAAATCCGACACCTTTCCGTGTGGTTGTTCAGAGCAGTGGGCAACTCCTCTGGCACTCTGTAGTATACACTGGGAAACAGTCAGAAAATTATGTTTCAGTGCTCTGATGCATTATTTTCTTCTTTTTAACACTAATCCTTCTCTGGCTCATTAGCTGACCAGTGAGGCACTCCTTCTCACCCAAAGATACAGGCAAGCAAGGCATGTGACGTGACCTTATAGTTACGGTACATACATATTCAAAGTTAATGAAAATCTTTTGTAACTGTGCCTCAAAGGACACAGATGGCAGGATGTCCCAGAAAGGACCGGTCTCTTGTGAACACGTGTTTTTCCCTGGCCGCTTTGTGTCACAGTAAACAGGATATGCACGTGTGCAGCAGGTTGGGAGACAGACCGCTTCAGCGTGCCGTGCAGTGACGGAATAAAGTGCCACATGTAAACAAAAGTGAACACTCAAGTCCCAAAATAGTCCCATCCATCATGCAAAAAAGTCAGCCCAACACCCACAGCCACTATTTCCAGATAAACGTGGTCATTATTTCCTAAAGGTCCTCTCCTCCCGTTTCCAGTATAATCCATCATTTTGGCAACAAAGACGCCAAAAACACGGACACAATAGCATCCTGAGCCAGCGGTGCTATTTTCACTGGCTGACATATCAGCCGAGAGCCAGGAGACAGAAATAAAAGGCTGGGTTTCATTTCTCTTGATGACCACAGGCTGCAGGGAGACAGGATGCAAATAAACACTCCGACACATGCTCACAAACTCAATATACCACTGAGGTCAATACGAGTGTTCAGTGATCACAGCAGGGCAGCGCAGTGTGGGTTTGCTGACATTAGAGCTGCCTGCTCTGCCTTTAGACAAGCTCTTTATGTGCTCATTGTCAAAGGCCTGTCTAGCAGGATAATGTGACTGTGTGGTTCAACTTTACAGCATCTTTTACAAAGCTGATGCCGTTCTTTTTCTCTAGTTTCCCAGCACTGATGACGTGCAGACTGTGCTACAAACCACAGGAGTTTTACACAGGGAAGATGGAGCCGTATGAAAAACAGAAAAAGACAAAAATAAGAGAAAGAGATGGAGGATAAGATGGGGAGAATATGAAGTTTAGTTACCATCTTAGATCATTAAACTCGTAATAACACAAACTCAAGTCATGCTGTCTTAGCTCCACAGACAGTCTTGTTGTCATTAGCTGCTTGATGAACTGCGCTTAGTTTTAACCTTCACCGAATACCTGAAGTTACAGGCCAGTCTTATTATGGGGAGGTTTTTCTCTTCTCTAAAATTCAAATTTCATGCTCAATCAGTTGAACAACGAGTGGAACATTTATTTTAAGGTTGCTGGTTTTCAAAACGGTAGTGGTGTCATTATACAACATTAAATGTACATCAGTGAGGGAATCTTGTGGAAATAATGATGTGGTACTAATTTATGGTAGCTCTAATTGGCCTGTGTTATATCCTGTACTCAGTGAGGGAGTCAGCTGACTTAAAGTTAATTTCTATATGACGACGTACGTTTTAGGTCATTACTATTACTTTAACACTGGAGATGCACTACTGAAACAAATGTCTTCTTAACCGTCTGAGCCCTATGCATGTTTTTTTTTTTTTTAACCATTCTGTCTTGCCTTGACATCAACCCTATGGTGCACAGTCAAGTTTTAGGAAACTTGGGCTTTAAGAATGCGTGCTGTAGTAATGCCTAAACAGAAATTGAAAATCAATGATTTTTATGTGTGAGAGACAGTAAACAACAATGACCAAGACTTTGGTCATTTCTCAAAGCAGTTCCTGTCTGCAGTGACAAAGAGGGTCACATTGCAGGCTCTCTATCTCTCTCTCCATTATGAGCTTTTACTAACATCTCATGATCTAAGAATTAAGGAATGTGCAGTTTGACACAGTATGACGTGACGACGGAACCGCCTGCCACTGGTTGTAAGCCCCTAACAAAGCATTCTGGGAAAACAATATGGTGATTAGTACTATTGGCTATTGGCAAAACATGATTATAAATGGATTAAAAATAGATAAAAAGCCATTCAGTTTGGATTTACCGGTGTTTATTTTATTTTATCTTTATACACCCAAAAAAGTCACCCAGGTTCACGCCTTGCTATAAAAGCTTCTGTAAAGAATTTAGAGGCATGGATAGTGTCACTAGAATGGCACAATGGCTAGCTTCAAGCGGAAGAAAAAAGAGGCTACAATTTATAGTTTAAAATTTAAGTCTGTGTAAGGTATACATCTGGCTGCCTGCTTTGTCTCCCCGCTGTCACAGTCCTGTCTTTCACTGTATGTTTTACCTCAATAAATCTCAAGCGGTTTGATTCTAGCATAGCCTAACTAAGCCGGGCAAATTCTGAAAAAAAGCATTCTACACAAACAAAGGATATTTCTCCAAGGAAATGCTAAACCAGACTTTTACTCTGAAAAGCACAAAACAGGATTGTCCTTGTATTTTTCTCATGTTGCCTGTGATGTATTCTTCCATCATAGAAACCAAAAACTTCACTACACTTCCCAGGTGAGCCCATTTCATTTGCTCTTGCCCTGCACACCAGCGCTAGGGCCCGTAATGTTTCCCTGTAGATCTGAGGGACACAAAATCAAACAAATAGGTGAGAATTAACATTTCATTTTCTTTCAAATATTATTTTAAAGGAGTCTAGTCTGTTTCTACTTAACGCTAAAGCCAGCTTTGTGTATCCACTCGTCTGTGAGGATCTTCAGCAGCATCTTCTGATCAGACCACAGATCCAAACTGAACTCCCTACAGGATCAATCTCTCCTAGTTTCTAACTCAGCACACTTCTTTCATCATTTTCTCTCAGCTATACATCACTACCACCCCTTGCCTCCTTTTTCCCCCTCCAAACCATCCATTTCAATCTATTTTACTTTACCACTCTCATTGTAGTGGCTATAAGTGGGTATGTTCATTTTCCCCACTGCTATTTGTCACTCCAATTTCCTACAGCCATGTTGATAGAACATCAGGCCCCTGGTGTGCCACTCCATCTCCCTTTATAATGTGTTTTTTTCTCTCTTTTACATTCATTTTTTTCCACATCACCCTCTGACTCTACCCATGTTTCCTCCTGTTCTCTACAGACCAGTGGCTGATTCAATCTACAGCAATGTAGTTGATGAAAAGGCATTTCATTTTCAAAAAACATTAGTGCAAAAGACACTCCAGGGTCCACCCGGTTCCATCAATCTCAGCAATGCAGCGATGCCTCTGAAACAGAGTCAGAACATGATTTTGAAAGTGTGTAATGATCCCTAATGTTTTACTGATTCCCTGATTGATACTCTATAACTGAGTCCTTATACTGCCTGTTCAAGTCCCTGCACAAGCCAAGCAATGGACTAAGTCTGGTAGCAGGAGAGATGTACCATATACCAAGCATGGAGGTGCCTTTGAGAGAAGAACCAAACCCAAAACTGCTAAGGCTCTCTCTGATGTGCAGCCCTTGACTTCAACGTTGTAGTTCATGTCTACGTTCTTGCGCACTAGTGAGTACTGGCTAATACGTTTGAACAGCATGCTTGGAAAACAACAATCAGCAAAGTGTGTCCTCTTGTGTTTTTCTCCTCAACTGTCTTTTTCAAATAAACTTTGCCAAACTGAATTCTGAATTCTTGACAGTTCACTCAAGAGGTGTTCTTGAGCTTTCCAGTCAACTTTTCAAAGGTCAAAAGTAAAGTTCTATTTTTCAACTAACCCAGACATTCTGACACTTCACCAAGCCATCAATCTTCTCCATCTGTCTAGTACCATCTTGTGATAAAGTATTAAAGTTCTGAAACAGCCAAGTGGACAGTAAGGTGAGATTTGTACATTTGCCTTTAGAACAAGTAGTTAAAGACGGTTTTAAAGCAAATGTACACGTCCACAGCTCTGACATAGAGCTATTAAACATGAGTCTGGCTCTGCATTAGGTTTCCTCCAGGTAAAAGGAAGTTCTTCTTTGCCACTCTAGATAATCTTGGGTCTTTTTAACTAAAAGAACAAGATATGCTCTCTCTGTAAAATGTTTTGAGATGGCATTTGTTATGAATACTGAACAAAGAAAGATTAATGGATTCATTGGAGTCTGTTTGTGTGGATGTCTATGGCAGTTGTGGAATCCATTGCCTGATTGTGACAAATCTAGCGGGGGAACAAACATACTGAAAATCCTGGCTTAAGGCCCTAACATACTCGGGCGGAACGTACACGGAACAGACTCCGCGGAGGTCCGCATGGACTCAAAGCGGACGTCCATAAGGCCTGTGCGCGCAGAGTGGAACACAAAACACTGCTCGGCATGTATTTTTCACATTGACCTACATTAAATGTGACATCGACCTACATTTCGCACTTGTCGCCATCACGTGGTGGAACAGAGCCAGGGAGGTGGAGACGAGCTTTGAAGAGAGACTGGCAGACGAGGTACGAAAGTACCGACACCTGTATGACACGTCACAGAGAGAGTACAAGGACTACCAAAAAACCAGGTCGAAGTCAATACTTCGCATGTCCTTCACCAACATGGCATACTCCCCTTCCTTGTCTCTTGTGGCATTTAATGGCTGTACATACCACCATCTCTTAATTTTATTGCTTTGAAAAGCCAGCAGGCAGAGCAGCTCCTCTTCCTCATCATCAGTGTAGGACGCCATGACAGAAAAATGTAACCAACACACAAGGACTGTGGGAAATGTAGGATTTCACGGGAATTTCACAGAAAACTACTACGGGGCAGTGCACTCAACTATGGAAGCTCTGATGACTGCGGACATTCTGCACAGAGTCGCTTACGGTACGCTCGAGTATGTTCGGACCTTTAGACTCCAGACACAAGAATAAAAATGAAGGTGAGGGAAATAAAGACATTTACCTTTAGATGCAGATGCTCCAAAAGGCAATTAGAAAGAAAATCCTGATCAGAAAACACTCACTGGGCTCTGAGATTGTTTCGTCCAGTGCCTTGTACACCTTCTGCACTGCATGTGGACTGTCTTTTAAGCCCTGCTTACTAGGTGCCACTGTTCTATGCATGATTTTTTTTTTTTTCAGACCTAAGTGACAATAAAAACAGGCTTATATGTCACCAAGTCTCAGTGTTGAAAATGTGATGCAAACATTTGATAACTGCAGTCTCTTGTGGGAAAGCACCAGTGAAGAACCTGTCAGAGATTTATCAACTGTAGTTTGTTTTCAGTTGCAGCATTCTGCACTAACACTGGTTCCCTGAATTCATGCACACATTTTGCACAGATGAATAAACATAAACTGTGGCCGTCAACAACTGATAAACAGTTTCCTCTTTGCCAAGTCAAAGACTTGCATTTAGTCCCACATGCATCACTAAAACATGAGCAGGGACTGCATCCATTAACAAAGACACTTCCACATCTGGACCGTCTCCAGTGTGCAAAAATCCGACTTCTGAGAGGAAGTTTAGTCTTGAGGCTTTGTAAACAAGACTTTCCAGGACTGTTGGCACACTTTTTTGTTGTGTGACAGAGGAACCATGGGAAATCTGTTTCTTCATCGACTGTCACAGCCTTAATGCATAGTTAAAGATGTTCTCCTCTGACGCTTGGTCTCCTCATCTCTTCTCCTAGAATTCACTGTTTCTGCTTGACAGAGCCTTTTCTCTTGCTCCAACTGTGTCTGTGTTCATGGATCTGGATCCAAGTCTAGTGGCTTGGATGATTCAAAGCTTCAAAAACAACAGATACATATGTTGAGTGTAGACAAAACAATCTTTCTGTCTGTTACAATGTGCCAGCTAAGGCTACCAAAGAGCTATAAATATGTGCCTTGGCTTGACAACCATACGTTCCTTTGTTTTTAATTTAAACACAAAAAAATCCCATGGACAGGTGCTGCCAATTAGCATTTTGCTATAAAGACTTACAGAGGTGCATCTGAGACTTGTGCATGATTTACAGCATCGATGCTACTGTGTGTCCACGTCAAATAAATGTTACATGAATAAATAGTTCCATCATCATTCTTCTTTCACTTCGCCATGTTATACTTGTGATTTTCACGCCTACAGCTCTCACTGGTCAATGTCTCAGACATGACAGAACAAATCATAGAAGGCAGAAAGATGAATTGAACATGCAAGGTGTCCCAGAGGTGGCCTTGACTGTCTTTCACTGTGACACACAACACAGGATAAAACCATTCATATTTGTAGTTGACAGGTCCTGAAAATCAATCAATGCTAGGCTAACATACTGCTTATAATGTAGTCTACCCTTGGCATTATGATAAACCCTTTTAGCAACATCCATCCATTTTCAAACCATCAATACAGCACCAGGCTAAGTAACTTGTTCCTGCGCCGCCTGGGGATCACAAGATATTCCCAGGTCAGGTGGGATATTTGATCTTTCCAGTGAGATCTGAGTCTACCCCTGGGTTTCCCCCCGATTGGATGTATGAGGAAAATCTCAAAAGTGAGAATGCAGAGGAGATATCTCATCCAGGGGATGTGTGCCAATGAAATGATTCAACACTATTATCCTTGCCAGCCAGTACCATACTAATTTGCTGGTTAAACTACTGACAGATATTTTTATTTTCGGACAGATGACATTTTATAGTGTTAAATGGTTTAGCAGAGACACAGAGGGCCACATCACAGGCTCTCTTTGTCTGGCAAAGCGTGACATGACAATGGAACAGCCTGCCAATGGTTGTCACAGCCCGACACAAAATATTTTGGGATATAAAATGCCAATTAGCATTAGCCACTAGCAGGAGAACTGATCAAAATGGATTCAAAAGATGGATAAAAAGGCATTCAACATCAGATTTACTGTGTGGATTTAATCTTTAAAAACCTCCAGAAAGTCATCCAAGTTCCAGGATTTCTAGGAAAGCTTCCATAAGGAATTCAAAGGCATGGATAGCGTCATTAGAACAGCATAATGACTAGCTTCAAGAGGAAAAAAACAGTAAGAGGCTATGATGTATAGCTATCAAGTTATTTTGTTATTGGTGATGTTAGCCCTGCTAATGTTAGCTTTACCTGGCAAACAAACTCTACCAATTAAAAAAATACATGACTACGTTCTCGATGTTTTCTTGCCTTTAGACTGAATGACAATCTGTATTTAAATTTGCATTCACTCAACTTTGAAACTAGTCATCTAGGAGCATCCCTCATCAAAAAAGAAACACTGGGACTACCCTGTGGAGCTAGACCTCAGCAGGGAGCTTGCTGGCTAGTGTCTGGTGGCTGGGATTTTACTCTTGAGATCCAGCCAGACTTAGATAAAACACAACAACATAAAACCATCTCTCTGTGGGACCACCATCCACAGGGACAGGCATGGAGGTCAGCCTTTATGCAAGCCTGGTGGCAGGAAAAGGCAGAGACTTTAGCATGCTGATCCCCTGGCCCTTTGTCTGGTTCTTGGTACAGTATCTTAAAGAATCAGATCAAGAACATCTCTCCTATTGTTCACATTAGAGTGTAAGAGATTCCTGTCAGCCCAATCAATACACTTTTGACTCACTATCTAACGTGTAAAATGATATATCAGACGCCTTCATCAGAAATTCCTTCAGGTAGCCCATCTTTTATCCTATAACAGAGTAATCCATACCTCAGCAATCAATGCACTACTTTTTTTCTTGTAAGCTAAGACAAATGTGTGATATGATGCTTGAATCCATGAACTTACAGGTTATTTAGGGTTTTTCTGAGCTCTCAATCGGTCTTTCTCATCGACTTGACCCTTTTCTCTATTTGTTTTCCCTCCACCTACAGTCGTAAGAGCTAGAGGAAAGGAGGAGATGAGTTACGTAGGCTTTTCTTTGCTCTTATTGAACCATGTCAGCTCAGAAATCCCTCTCTTCCCCAACAGGATACAACAGACAAACTCAATTTGGAGCCAGTTGGTGTATCGACGAATCACTTCCAGCGTGCTCTCATTTTCAGGGCCCTGCTGTATAAAAGCTACAGCAGCTGATGGCCCTTATCGGTTGCAAAGATTACAGCTTCCTTTCACTCAGAATTGATTCTATTTGATGATGAACACGTCCAGTGAAAGTGAGACCGCTGATTATGTTGAAACAAGACTATCATTTTTATTTGACTCCTTTCTATGGAAGGGGCACAGCGGGCTGTGTTTGTTTTCAGGAGATTATTTATAGAACTGAGCAGTGACTCTAATCATCGCTGAATAACCCTCAGCAAATGCATCACAACCTCCTCAGTTAATGATACCGCTACTGTCAAGCTTTTTACTGTAGCACTCTTATGGTTTATATATAGTATGGTGTCTTTGGTCTCACAGATATGAACTGTCTGATGGCTGAAAATTAGCTCTCTACATCAGAACCCTATGAAAGATCTGAAATAAGTCTTTAAGTGCAAACTGCATCACATTTGAAGAAAGCTTGGCATCCCATACAATCAGTCTGAACTTTATGATCCGTAAGAAAACAAGGAAGTAACGAGCTGCACAGAGTTTATAGTAAGGAAACCTTATGGCATTTAAAGACTGTGAATGAAATCAGAATAGTTAGGCTTCTCTTGCACTTTGCCTGCAATTTGTTGAGCATGTAGAAAAATGTTGGTGTGAAGTCATCACACCTTAATCCATGAACCATGGCACAGTCAAAGTCAGCCAAAACACCTTTCTACCCCATTCTGATGAACTTCAGCACATCAGCTCGACTATACCTTCACCATGCCAACATATTTTAAAATTATGATGTCCATGTATGTGCAAAAGTCACATAGCATTTTGCGATTTTAATCATTTGACTTGAATCACGTCGTGTTGCCACTTCAACAGTGTTTAACGGAAACCAAAAGCACAAGTTTTATTTCCTCTGTGTAACACTATTATGTCTGATATATCACGGTCAGTAGTTAGAGACCTGAACACTGTGCATGTAGTGTGTCCTTGCATGTAAAAACATACAGGGCTACAGGTGACGATGTTGCCATCACAGATACACCAAAATGACAGTGGAGGCAGACGTTCAATCACATAAGGCCGATGTTAAAAGAGTGTATTCCCACCATCAGCAGCATTTTGTCCTGTTGCATGTTAATGCTGTGGCCACATGTACGGTCTATTAACAGCACAGATATGCCATTGATTGTTTAGATTACAGATAGGAGCTAAAAATGGTGAGCTTTTGTTTAATTTGGAATTACATTCACAGGGCTAATAATGTTGACTAAAGACATGTTTGCACATGCAGTTGTCTTTGGTCAAATGGTTAGTTTATTTGTAACATTTAACAAAAAACATATCCCTCCAAGGAGAGAGAAGTATTTTTTTCTCTCTGCCTTTTCTTCTTCTGGCGTGTGTTAAGGAGGGAGCTTAATTGTGTGTTGAAATTGGGAGGGAGGTTACATTTGAAATCCAAAAGAAAACTCAAACAATAAAAAGAATATCCATCCATTTTCTTTCACTTATCCGGGGCAGGGTCACGGTGACAGCAGGCAAGTCTGCCCAAACATTCCTTCCCCACATTTCCCAGCTTTTTCTTGGAGTTTCCGAGGCATTTCCAGGGCAGATGAAATATGTAATCTCTGCAATGAGTTCTGGGTCTACCCCAGGGTCTCCTCCTAATTGGATGTGCCTGGAAGACCTCTACAAGTAGGCCACTAGGAGGCATCCTGATTAGATGCACAAAACCACCTCAACTGGCTCCTTTTGAGAGGAAGAAGTAGTGGTTGTACTTCAAGCTCCCTCCAGATGTCCAAGCTCCTCAACCTATCTCTACGGCTGTGGAGCTGACTTCCTGAGAAATGTCATTTGACAACTTAAGTCCACAATCTCAATCTTTCTAACTCTCAAAAATAAAAAAAAAGTGTACATTTTCTCGCTCCAACTTTTTGCCTCCTTCTTCTTTTCCTTTAATGTTTCCAGACCCAAAGAACACAAAACATTACTGATTCAAAATTTGAATAATATACATTGAAAAATGCAATTTTCCAGTACTGTTTTTATTTAAAAATTGCAATATATATTGCAGAATGAAAAAAATATTGCTATGCCAATTTTATCCATCATATTTCAGCCAGACATTTGTGTAACTGAGCAATTTAACAGGTGTACCTATTGAAGTGGATAGTGAGCATACTTGTAGGTTGCATTTTACCAATGCCATGTTTTGGGTTCAATGCTTGCTATTTTGGCAGGTTTAAAAATCTGAGATCTGGTACACTCTAAACTGTAGTTACAGTTTTCACAGTATTAGACCTCTACTGTTGCAGTGAGACCACAGAGAACCGATTTCTCAACATCTGATTAATCCTTTTAGACTAGGCCTGAACAATATTTGGGGGAAAATGACATTGCATTGGCCTTTTTGAACTACAAAGTATGTTGGGATTTATTAATACAAAAATGACACTTTATCAGATGAGCAAAGTGTCTTTGTGTACACTAGTGGTTGTAACTAACCAAATTTAACTACACTGTGTTTTTGGTGCTGTACTGCTGCACACACATGCTGCTGTGACTTAAACAGTCAGTGCCACCAGCTGACCATATCTGCAGCCAAAGCATTAATGAGCAATGAGACGAGGTGCTGCTGATAGCTGGAATACACTCACTTAACACCCCCCTCCAGTTTAGTGTCTACCTCGAGCATCATGCCAGTGTATCTGTGATAGCAGCAGAATCTCCTGTAGCCTATACAGGATACAAAGACTCTGCATGCACCCTGTTCAGTTCCCTGACTACTGATGATGATCCATCCATTCATTTAGATTCACATTCATTTAGAGTGACCAATTAACCTAACAAGCATGTCTTTGGTGGTGGGGGGAAGCAGGAGTACCTGGAAAGAATCCAAGCATGCGTGGGGAGAACATGCAAATTCTGCACAAAAGGCCATGACCAAGAGGTGAACCAGGAACCTTCTTGCTGAGAGACAACAGTGCTAACCCCTGTGCCGCTGTGTAACCAAGTAATCAGACAGAATTTTACTGTACACTAAAATAAGACAAGTCACGAAGTGTACATGCTTAACGTCACATGACTAACATCATACATCCTGTAATATGACTAGTGCACATTCACACAGTGTTATGGCTGCAAAATGTTAATTATATTATTCAGCCTTAAAAGTAATGCAATCATCAATAAGACATTTTAACTGTGGCAGTTTCCCATTCATATTTTATTCATAGAAGCCTGCAAGTTAAACTTCATGGCAAACTGTGCAGTCAGTTATTGCTGTTGTCTGTCACAGGAGTAAACTGTCAATAACAAAGTTTGTTATTGGAGGGTGAGGTGGCACTAGAAAACCCACATCAGTATGAGTCTGACCTGTTGAGTCAGCACAGCAGGATGAGAAGCCTGAAGGGCCAGAAAGTAGGTTAGAGAAACTCTTCTTCACTCTTACTACTTGTTTGACTCACACAGTGTGATAGCAAGAGGCACAGAGGAAAGACTCGATGTGCGTTTCTTTCATTATCTGTGCTATTTCTGTCTATATGTCAAATCTGAAACCAACGCTGCTTTTGCATCTCTTTCTTTAGACCTAACAGGTGGGCTATTCCCACGAAAACAAGCCTTCACAGCCAATGTCTTCAATGTGCATACAGTCCTTTTGGAGACTACAGATTATACTAAACTCCAACAGCAACTTCACAAAGTTCAGAGAAAGCTTTCACTTTATTTGCTTCATCTTTGAACATCAAATGCCAAAAGCAGCCTATAAAGATCACTGAGCTGTTTTTAATGTGCTATAATAACATGAATTAGGTCATGTTCGGTAAAATGACTGACAGCAGCGTCGACTCCCAGCAATCATTGAGCCCAGTGTATGTGTACAAAGGCTGCTATTAGGTCTAAAGGCAGTGATTTAAACTGTCTTTTTATCCACACCAACCTTTCTTCTGAAAAGATTCCCCTTTGATAAACATCTGGCCCGCTGAGAGACTCCTTTATTAGCATGTCAAAGGCTGACAGTCAGTCATACTCTATGTTCCTCAGTGACAGAGAACAAATGACTCCAGCTGACTGTAGAGGCTTTAATGTCTCCTCTTCACACACAATCAGATTGTTATTTATACCACAGTATGGCCATGAGGTCTGATTCCTTTACAATGCAACTAATAAAAGCCTTTTATTCCAGCATTTGGTCCATTTATTACTAAAACTCTGAAGGACAGCATGGTCTGAATAAATCAGAGAGAAAGAGTACAAAAGAAGCAGCAGAGGATAGAAATGGCAAATGCAGAAAAAAAGAAGGATGACTTTTTTTGTATTTCTTTAAAGAAGTTTATGCACTAAGCAATCTGTACTGTGGTGAAGTACACTTTGTCCCCAGAGTCCAGTTTATTTACTCCTTACCACACTTAGGCAACACTTCCACGGCCGTGGCACAGATGGAAGAGGTCAGCTCTCCCAGGGTATGATTGCTCTACAAACACAAGCACAGGTGTACAGCGTGGACATGATGTGTAATCGATGCGACTGCTCCTCTCAACAGTAATTTCAAACAACGGCAGGGTGTTCAAGAGCCGTACCTGGCCAATTCAACTCAAAAAAGCCACACAGTGAGTGAAGTTATTGTTATGTTATTGCTGTATTTCTGCATTTTGCTGACTCTGTGAGGCAGCATATCTTGTAAACTGGGCATGAAGACGTGGCCGTGCCTAGGCCTAGTTGGGCTTGGAGCAGTGTGAGTGCAGGTCAGCAGGGGACTGGGTGGTGGGACAGTTGTTTCTCAGCAATGTGAGTGTATCCTAAATAAGAAGATATATCAGAACAGAACTGCTTTAACCCTCAAACATCACTTTAATTTACTACCCTTTAAAGCCATTAACAACAAATTGTCCAATTCCAAAAAACTGCTATAAAGACTTGACAACTTATTATTTTTTTCTGCTCTTTTTTGCCTAAATCTCTTGAACAACTTCAGCTGTGCTCAAAACTACCAAACATTCAATAATTTTGAGGATTTTAACCCTTTGAATGCCAGTTTGATTACTTAAAGTCAATGTTGTTTATTATGAAAAAAAGTCAAACAGTCAAAATGGTGAGCAGATAAAGACGAAAAAATTGCCCAAGTGGACAAAAATGTCCCTAGTATGCCTGAGGGTTAAGCAAGCAAAAGACTGAGAGCTACACTATAAGGACTAAAGTATTTGACCACCTCACCATTGCACCAAATGGGACTGTTATGACATTGTATTCACATACATGTCCTTTAAAGGGGACATATTTAACCCTTTAAGACAAATTTATATTGTTCTCAGAGGTCCCCAAAGCATACCTGTGAAGTTTGTTGCCAAAAAAATACTCTAGTATAGGACTTTTGCATATCTAAAGACCCTCTCTTTCTCCACCTTTCAGAAAATGTGTGCTCAAACAAGCTGTTCTCAGATTTCCCATCATGATGTCATGTGAGGAGTTAGCCCCACCCCCAGGTTCAGTTGTCCCTCCCCGCTTAGAAGAAAGTTTCGCCCTCCTCTCTTGAGCCCCCTCATGGCTGTCACTCAGGAGAGCCACATCCATTTCCTGGGTGTAGCAAGGGGTGGAGTCACACAGCTCAGTTACATTTAAAGCTACAGACACAGAAACAGCTCGTTCTGAGCAGGGCTGAAACAGAGTTTTTAGACTTGCAAAAATGCAATACTGGAGTGTTTTTCCAGCAACAGACTTCACTGGCATGTTTTAGGGACCTCTGAGACCAATATAAACTTGTCTTAAAAGGGTAAAATATGTCCCCTTTAAGATTGCCCTTTTGGAGATAAGGGACCTAGCCCAAACCCTGAAAACAGCCCCATACCATTATCCTCCACCAGACTTCACAGTTGGCACAATGCAGGCAGGCAGGTAATGTTCTCCTGGCGTCTGCCAAACCCAGACTGACCCATCAGACTGCCAAACAGAGAAGCATGATTCATCACTCCACAGAATGTGTTTCCACTGCTCCACAGTCCAGTGTCAATGTGCTTTACACCACTCCATCCAACGCTTGGCACTGGACTAAATGATGTGGGGCTTGCATGCAGCTTCTTGGACATAAGAGCCCATTCCATGAAGACCTTACTGCAGTTTTTGTGCTTACATTAATGCCAGTACTATACAGTTGCTGGTCTTTAGCATCTTCTCTCTTGCCTGCAGTGAGTTCTATGACTATATCCTGCTGTGTTCTCACATTAGCTCACTTGGACTCCACACAGAAATGCTCGGCAAAGTCTGAGTGTAAAACTCAGCAAAACAAAAGTGACTTTTGGGTGGAGATATGTGTCCAGCAGCACCAAACAAAAGGTTCCATGAAGTCAAAACATTTACATGGTGTTAACAGACAAAGTTTGAATGCATATCTAACACAGCCTTTTCTCTGCTGAGGACAATCGCAATGAAAATAAAGAAGCCAGAGTCAGAGTCCATTGGGACTTGGTTTGTTGGTTCAGAAAGTGGTGACATCCTGTGTGGACACTGTTGTCAGGCCTGTTATACCTCGTTACTAGCATTCCTCTATCAGAGCTCTTCACTGTACACAGGAATGGAAACCTTTAACAAATAAGGCCAGGCAGGAGAAATTTCACAGCTCCACAACACAAAGACCAACGACCAGAGCAAACACCAGACTCCTCTGTGTAAATCTTTGTGTTGCCACAGACCCCACTGCTGCTCTAATCTCCTTACCTCAGTATGAAACTCTCATGTAGGGACACAGAATCACAAACAAGAGGCGGAAAAAAAAGCAACACCACTAGACAGCCAATTATAAAGAGGAACCTCTGCTGCTGACAACGCCGGGATCTTGGCTGAAATTAAATTACAGCGTGGGCCGGGCAGCTACTGGCTGTCATGATAAAACCCTTCAGAAGACAAACACTAAAGGATTATCAGCTCTTACAGCTTTAATTGGCACTTTAATGAAGTCGCCCACAATGTATCTGACTGACTCCAAAGGCGGGCTTCCTGTTTGTACACGTCAGTTACACCTCAGGGTGCTATTATGTTAAAAGGAAACTTTAAAGGAGTTTACATTTAATTAATCACTCAAAGCAGATCATGAAAAGTGTCATGAACGTTGCCCACAGTGTTATTAAAAGTACGACTTTTATTCTGAGTGTGTCTAACACGGCCAATTAGAGTTGGATTAGCAGAATGCCTTTGCTTTTGAGGAAGAGTTCGCTTCCACTTTGCAGACAAAAAGCTGAGAGTGCACGGAAATATCAAGTGTTACACGGGGAGGTATTAGTTAGGGATTACAAACAGAAGAACCTGCCAACAAGGGAGGTCTGAAGAGCACCCTGAGGCAGATTCATGGCAGCTTAATGAGCAGATTACACACTGTAATAGCCCTCCAGGCCTGAGGTAAATAAAGCTTTCAAACCGGAAATTTCAACTCATAACTTTGTAATCACACTTTAAGATAAAGTGCCTAAAGGCAGAGGAACACCTTTTCTTTATTGTGTGAAGCTGCAGCCTGAATTCTAATGAATCTTCTAAAGGAAGTGAAAATGATACTGGAAGGTGAATCTGTTTAAAGAAACACTTTAATCTCCAGAGTCAATATTTTCAGGCTGGGCATGTTTACTGCTCCCAGCTCCACGGTGGATGTGACGGCGTCAGATGTGCACATGTGAATTTGGGGATTTTCACACATTCCTGCCTGCAGATTTGCTCAAGGTGTGCGTCTGTTTGCTGATATCTTCAGGCCATTACAGACGTTTTCAGAAGGGTTGAAGACACCCATGCAAACTCGCTCTTGGAGAACAGCATTCCCACAGCTGCATTTGTTGCTACATTTCATTTATGAAGAATCGAAACACCAACAATCACTCCTACCGCGACGCTACTTTGGAAATCGTTTAAATGCTTTAGCGCCTTTATTGAAAGGAAAACTAAAAAGAGGAGGAAAGGGTGAGACTAGCAGCCATTAAAGGACTGAAGCAAATTCACTGAGTTTGAAGTCTTTGTATATGACACACCTGGTCAGTTTTAACTTCTTGACTTATGCAGGGCCAAAAATCCATAATCCTGAATCCCTAAGTACACACTGATTGTTCAATTTGATCTAGAAAGACCCAAAGAGAGTAATTAAATTAGCCCCATGACAACATGTGCATGTATCTACATACTGAGTAAAACAGTCACACTTTGGTAAGTTTAAGAAACAAAGCTCCTTGTAATATTAATAAAAACAGGGATTGGTTAAAAGAAATTCCTGAACTAGTTCAAGGTACACATATTAGTATAATGGATATACCACCAAGATCTATACAGTATCTTTGCCATCAAAGGTAAATATGCCACCATCTACTAGGGCTGCTGGATAATGGCAAAAATCTATCTGATCTAGCTCAGCTACTCACTGATTTTACAGAATCTGCATCACATGTATCTAACACTCTGTTAATAGTCAATTTAAAAACAGGCAAAACATGAAAATATATGATTGATAAAAGCAAATGTAGAAAAAATCATAATTTGTAGTATCAGAAAATAAAAAAGAATGGTAAAAATATTTTAAAGTCTTATTACTGATTACATTGTTTTCTTCATTGTAGGAATCAAAAATTGTAGTTGAAATTGAAACTCAGTTTATTTCCCAGCACTACCATCCATCAATATATACACCACTATATGGTAATATATATATATATTGACATACCCATGTAGTATACCAATATTTAGCGACATGATAAAAATGGTATATACCAATATATACCATCATTATGACATCTATACTATATACCTTTGGCATATGCTAGCTTAGCCGGCATTTACCAGTCTTTGGACGGTTTCAAAGGTAGATGTCCAGCAGAAAAAATATTAACAGAAAAAATGTCCAACTGAAAAATTTGCCAATCACCAAGGAGTTCTCAAACTTTCAGCCCACAGCCCCCAAAATAAAGGCACTGGAAACCAGAGACCCCCACTGTAACTAAAAGGGGGTTGAAGCATAACTGAACACAGCTATGCACATTCAAGAACACTCATGCAGACTTACATTTATGGATTTTTTAAAAACCAGAACCTTGATTTCTGCATGAATCTCACCAAATTACATGTTTTTATTTTACATTTAGCTGATCTTATGTCCATATCTTTATAAAAATGGGTAAAATATACAATTTGAAATCATTCAAATATTCTATGTTTTTTGGAAGGCATCTGGCGACCCACATTAGGTGTCTTGTGACTCTAAGGGGGTCCTGATCACTGAACAAGAAGGTATGTTGCAAGAATCCAAAAGTAATATAAACTCAAAGTAATTTTACTATGACTCACATCCCGTGCTGTGCTGGGGTTGTTATCTCTGTAAACAGCACACGGCTCATTTAGGTAGTGAATATTTATGTCATTGTGGATAATGTCAAACCAAGCCAATCTCTGGGAAACTTCAGAGCTGGTATAAACTATGCCGGGAAATCTGTGGTGTGGAAGGACTTGAATTAGTCATCACTTAAAGTAACAAAGGAGCCAAAACAAAGGAAACTGCAGATAACTGAGTGACATAAACACTGATGTAGTGGCCGACTAGAGAGAAATGTAGGGGATGTTGGTGAGTGGGTAAATCTACCTATGACCGATTCTCATATAAAGTTGAACTACATTCAGCATAGAATCATGTCATGCAAAAAGGAGTCAGCGAGAGTGCTATCTCAGTTCCCTGTAGCTGGGCGTTCATGCTTGGGACATCTGGCTATTCAGCAGCAGCAGTTTCTTCAGGACTACTCCACATAGACCATGATGGTTGGATTGTACTGTTTTAGCAGAGGTTACAGTTGAGATCATCAGTTTATGAGGACTAATACTGGACAAATGACAGTAAGACTCAATTTCAGTTTAATGTGGAGTTTTGAAGTGTTGTCTAGATAGAGCACTGGTTAGCTATTTGTTTGACAATTTGTTAGTGATGGAGGATTTGTTTTTTGATGAAGCTGTGCCAGTGTTTCTGTTTTTATATATTTTATTGCTGTTAAATGCAGCTTTTTAGTCACATAAGGCTTTCTAAAGCAAGTATCTGGCAGTTGTTCTAAATGGATGAAATCCTTGAGGACTGCTGGCCACATTGGTCAGAGACAAAAAAGTCCAGTGGAAGCTCTGGTACATACCAATAACATACAACCAACACATTAATGTAAACTAAATTGTGCACATTTTTTACTGTTTATCCAACAAGGAAATGAGTAGCTCCAAATGTCTTGAGCCTTGATATTGTTTTTTTCTGAAAAAAATCACTTTGCTGGGCTGCTTTAGTGTGCACATTTCCATTTGTGTGCCTGTGTTTCTACTACCCAGTGCATGCCTGCAAGCATCCATGGTTGTGTGCATTATGTACCCATGTTTCTTTTGCTGCAGGGGTGTGTGCCTCTGTCTGATAAGTGAGCCTGTGGCAGCAGTGGACGTCCAGGACAATAAAAAGTCCATTTCCTTGAGTCTGCAGGGAGTGGGACTGCTGCGGTCATCATTCCAAGGCCAACATTACTGTACGTTTTTAACAGGAGCTTTTATAGGCAGAAGAGAACCCCTGTGAACGTCTTTGTTAGCTGTGGATGATGGGGAAGAAGGGAGAAATGGTGTGCAGAGAGAGATATTATGTGGAAAGAAAAGTCTGAAGGAGAGAGGCGCCTATGCTTTGATATCGCATTCTGGACTTACTACGAGTTTGTGAAGGCTCTTATCCAAAGTGCACTACATTAGCCTGATTGATTAACATTTCAGGTCAAAACGGCCTCGGTGGGGATGAAACTCTGAACCCTGAAAAGCACTGGTGCCATGCTCTATACTCTGTGTATGAAATGCAGTCATTTTCACTTAATAAGTGGGAGCATAATATTACCCTGTGTGTATTGTCTTGCTGATATATAGGTTGGGCTTTATAAACTTCCTGAACAGAGAAAAGTATATTCACAGGCAAATGTCACAGCTCAGAGCAAAAATAAAAAAGACTCACACACTTTTAAAGAGGAACCGTGCTCCAGGATATACTTTTCCCAGCAGTTGGTCCATTTCCTTTGAGATTATTCCACTAAAAGCCAAACAAAGCCTGAAACAACCTGACAGGGGAGGAGGGAGGACCCGAACACAGGGCTAGAGGGAGAGCTAACACACAAAACACAGCAAACACACACATAGTGTATTTTCTGCTCTGTTACTGATATTACATTCACTAGAAGAGAAGTAGAAGAGTTCTCTGTTCTGCTCTGCTATCTTATCTCATGCTATTGCTGTAATAAGAAGCCCCAGCAGCCTTTGTTTGCCTTCATCCTCACAGCAGAGAGAGTTGGACCTGTGTGATTACAGAAGCTGTGGTGAGCTATGGCCAGAGGCTGAATGTTCGACAACCTTATCAGCTGTACTGCTGCTTTCCCAGCAGGGAGAGGAGAGGAGAGTAAACTCTGAGGCAGAGAGGAAGAAAGAGGTGTTCTTCACTTTACACTAAATGTAAAATCAAAACATGCCCAGAGTAAGGAAAGAAAATCACTATTTATATCACTTGATTCATATGTTAACTGTTTTGTCATTATTTCTTAGAGACTGTGGTACTGTGATAGGATGCCACCAGTGCAACAAGTCCAGTCTTGAAATTTCCTCACTCCTAAATATTCCACAGTCAACTGTCAGTGGTATTATAACAAAGAGGAAGTGACTGGGAACAACAGCAACTCAGCCACAAAGTGGTAGGCCACGTAAAATGGCGGGGTCAGCGGACGGCGAGGGGCATAGTGCGCAGAGGTCGCCAACTTTCTGCAGAATCAATCACTACAGACCTCCAGACTTCACGTGGCCTTCAGATTAACTCAAGAACAGTAAGTAGAGAGCTTCATGGAATGAGTATCCATGGCTGAGCAGCTGCATCCAAGCCATACATCACCAAGTGCAATGTAAAGTGTCGGATTTAGTAGTGCAAAGCATGCTGCCACCGGACTCTAGAGCAGTGGAGACGCGTTTTTTGAAGTGACGAATCGCACTTCTCCATCTGGCAATCTGATGGACGAGTCTGGGTTTGGCGATGCCGGGTCGACGTTTTCCACCTGACTGCAGTGTGCTAACTATGAAGTCTGGCTGAGGAGGGATAATGGTGGGGCTGTTTTTCAGGGTTTGGGCTAGGCCTCTTCTCTCCTGTTAAGCAATCTTAATGCTTCAGAATACCAAGACATTTTGGATAATGCTCTGCTTCCAACTGTGGCAACAGTTTGGGGAAGCCCCTCTATTCCAACATGACTGTGCCCCAGTGCTCAAAGCAAGGACTATAAAGATGACTTCAGTGTGGAAGAACTTGATCATCCCGCGTAGAGTCCTGACCTCAACTCAGTCGCACTGCTTTGGGATGAACTGGATTTGAGATTGCTAGCCAGGCCTTCTCTTCTAACATCAGTGTCTGACTTTATAAACGCTCTACAGAATGAATGGGAACAAATTCCCCCAGAAACACTCCAAAATCTTGAGGAAAGCTTTCCAAGAAGAGTGGAGACTGTTATAGCTGCTAAAGGTGGGCCCACTCCATGTTAAAGTACATGATTGTGAATACAATGTCTTTACAGCCCCTTGGTTTGGTCGTTTTCTGACCAGGAACGTGTTGTAGTTCAAACCTTTGCGATTATAGACACACCTGATGACAGACAGAATCTGACCAATCTGAGTGCTAACCAAGGTCAACCATTATTATCAGAATACCTTTGATACTGGTGGATAATTCCACAACTTTTTCAGTAAAAGACCCACTCATGCTGGTAAAAGTTGAAAATAACATGATGCATTTTGAATACACATTTGGCTGAAGCAAAGCTCTCCTACTCAGCCATGTGTTTCCTGCTGTGTCTGACTCTACCAGTCTGCACAGTAACAATCTCTTCTTCCATAACAGGAGAGAGTTAAAGCTCCGTGCAATTAGGCCAAAAGAATGTGCAACTCCATATAGTAATCACCAATATTCAGACATTGGCAAAAAAAATCAGACTCCACGGCTGACTGAAGCTTATGTGGAAAGTGATTGTTACATTCAGAGCTCATTTCACAGTTGGCAGAAAGGTCAGAGGAATCAATTCATGCTGATTTAGACTGCTTCTCTCTTTCTGATGATTATTTTTATGTACTTGTCTATAGTTGTGGGTCCGTGTTTCCTTCTCTCTGCATTTTACTGAAGTCACTCCCACTTCTTCCGCCACAGTGGACACAAACTTTCTTTGTCAGATTAATTATCCCCTGCAGATGTAGCAGATAATGGGACGGGTTTAGAAGAGTTTATTCCATCTGGGCAGATCACACTGTCAGTGAGAAGATGCTCAAAATCCTTTCATCAAAATGAGATCAATAGAAGACTTAAACAGTGATATTAATGCACAAATCTTTAGTTCATGAAATGAATGCAACCACACCTATCTCATGGTCAAACAATGACAACTCTATTAGTTTGGAGTTGATAAAAAGGTTCTTGTTCTTAACGCTTTAAAAAAGCCAGCAGAAGTAACACAATCCTTCTCATTATGCTATATAAAGATCATAATCCACACTGTTCCGCCCTACTATTTAATCATTTTGCCCTTTCTTGTATTTCATCGGTTTATCTGGCCACTTTCCCTTTCCCATGCAGAGAACATAATTTATATTCTACTTCGGCACCTACTCAATAACCGGATCACTAAAGCAGTCGGGGGAATTCTCAGTCTCATCTCCTACACAACACACCGTTTCCCCCCTGTGCTACATGCAAATGCCCCTCTTTGTTCCATAGGTCGGTAGTCAAAATTAGATTTCCCTAAAAGCACAGTCCGCTGGTGCATTCTGATGGCTTTAGAGTCAGCGGGGAATCTTTTGTATAAATAACATTACGAGACTGCAGGAAAGAAGGAGCGAGCAGCGGAAGGTGGGCTGTTTTGTTCGAGGCTGAATATGAAAAAGTCCAGAACTCAGCGGTGGGATTCCTGCAGAGGTTTGGAGTTATAATGCTGAAATGAGAAAGAGGAGGTCTGATTCTCAATCAGACTATGGCCAGTAATCATAAATGAAAAAAAGATTAAAGTAAGGAGGAAGAAGAATACACATTTGTTAGTAAAGTCAAATGCCTGGTCATGATCAGCTGATGGCCAGCTGATCCCACAGCCAAACACAGCTCTTCCTCTAAACATTGCAGTGTATTTAAATATGACTTCTCACTAATCCCTGCTTGCATTAATGCTGATGCACCACACTGCTGCTGGCAAAGTTTCATCTCCTCCACCCCAGCCTCCTCCTTTATAGCATAAAGCTTGTTGCACCCTCATTCAGATTCATGCTACTATGGATAAAATGCTTCCAAACTAATTTCATTTTATTCAGTATGCATGTCATATATGTATTTGTCCATGTGGGGGTTTCTAGCTATGTGCTGCCTGGAAAGTCAAAGCATGCTGCTTGACCAACCCATGGAGCATATTTTGAGTATATTCATTTTGCAATGAAATTAATAACAAGAGTGTTCCTGAAGGAAATGCATCTTTGGGATGCATATCTGCTGGTTATCTACTCTGCAGTTCACATGGGCCGATGGGACCTCCATATAACCCACGGACAAACTCCTGTATTGCAGCCTGCATTCTATCCTAACCCATATGGGGCCCGTATGGACATGCTGGCTGGGATGCCTTAAAATACCTTTAAACTGAATTTCTGATCTCACAAAAAATGTGGATGGTGCATATTTTGCATGTTTGCATCGCCCCGTTTCCATAGAACATGCCATATTTGCATCATCTGCTGCAGAACTGCTGTCTAATGGTTGTGCCATTGACATTTGGAGTTATGTTACACAACAAACTCAAATTGCTTTTAGTCTGAGCACACATTTAGCTACAAAGGCTTGCAGTAGAGGAATAGAGCTCACTTACCAATATGCCTCACCCCAACCTTAATTCTAACACACACACACACTATTTCTGCAAATAAAAGTTTCTTTGTTGGCAAAGCAGAGAGCCAGGAGAAAGAGACTGTCCATTTTCTTGTCAGCCCTGTCTCTTCTCAGCAGACTGGCAGTAATAAATATTGAAGTCAGAAAATTGCATTAGCAGTAGTGATCCTTGGTGATCCACTCCAACAGAGCAGATGATAACATACAAAGTTTCATACGTTAGAAAGGTATTAGAAAATGAAAGTTAAACCCAGTGTGGACAGAGAAAAGCTTCAGCTCCTTGTAAAATCAAAAGAAACATCCTTTAACATATCAGAGGATTCTGATGAAATGAATTTGAACTTTCTAGGGAATATTTCCCCATAAGCCTCTCTAGTTATCAAGTATCTCAAATCAAACTTCATAGAGGCATTTCTACAAGCAAAGGGCATCATAACTACCCCTCATTGATGTTTCTCCTGATATAAAAAAAGAGCAGGATTAAGGGAGGGGTGTCAAAGTGCCTTTGAGCTAATTAAAAATTCCTTTAATGCTGCAACATTATTATTCAACCACTCCACTGAGAGTGAAATAATCTCATTTTTAAAGTTTAAAACATCTCCTCTTGTCTCCCATTTCATCACTGGGATTCAAATGAATTCTGAGTTATCTGATGACGTCAACAGAAAGACATTTAGACGCTGAGGACAGAAGGTTATGTGAGTTTTCAGGTTCAGTTATTAATATCAGACATAAAAAATAACAAATAGCATCCACTGCAGCATTAAAAGGATGACATTTAGTCAGCCAAGCTCAGGTGAGGGGGGAAGCAGAGTATAAATGACACCTCCACTCCAGCTAAGCCGCTGTAAATACTTCCACAGTCTTACAATAGCAGCCAAAGACACTGATGTGAGGTCCATCTGGACCTGTGTGAGCTCTGCAGACCACTGATGAAAAGCAGCAGAGGGAACATGAGACTGAGGCTGAGTGGCAGCTTGTTTTCCTCCGGATATTTGTATCAACTTCAGGGGAAGGGGAGTTGGAGCAACATAAAAAAAAAAAAAAAACACCCTGGACCCTCGGCAAAAAAGAGCAGGAGATCACTGCCAGAGAGAAAGTCAGAACACAGCCCAGCTGGCTGAATGCTCCAAAACATGGTTTAGTGATGTAGCAGCAGCTGCTTGTTCAGTTATGTCGATACTCTGATGAAACTGGCATAACAGAACTCGTATGATTGTGTCAAAAGACCGTTAGGATTATGGCTGTTACAAATGACCAGTATCCTGGTTGATTTAACAGACTTAAATGCAAATTGGTTGACTAATTAAACACTCAAAAATCTCAAAATTGAGCATGGCTGGTTGAAGGAAGCATATCTTATGCTCTTGTTATCATAAAAACAAAGCCAGTCTGAATGTATACTGCTCCAGTTGTTATGCCAGTACCTGACAAAGCTTACAACTCTGTCTCCATTTCCTAAATATACAACCAACCATGATGCTCCAAAGAGATGCTGTTCCTCCAGTGTGCTTACATCTAGGCAGTAGAGCAAGTATAGGAGGCCCAATAACCAGACCTACAGCCAGTCTACAGCTACAGCCTGTCTAATGGTTGGTGGCTGTGTTACATTGGACTGACAATAAGGACCAACATAAAAAAAAAATACCTAAGCCAACAAAGGATTCTGATGCTGACTTCAGTGGATGACAGCGTCTAACTGGTTTGCTGGCTAGACATGCACAGCCCTATTTAGAATTTCCTTATTTCAACTCAACTTTGAAATCCATCTTTGCCAGAACACTTGAAAATGAGATCCTTGATCCCAGTGAGGTTTTTTTTTTTGCAGGCTGCATTTTTTTAACAAATCCCAAAGCTACAAAATGTAAATTTTCCACCCAAAAATTGACTAAAAGCTAGACCGATGGCACAATAACTTTCAACCAGTAGAATGGTTCTACCCGTTTCCACAGAGCTCAGTCATCTGTTCTCAACACTAAATCACTTTGGCAGATTGAGAGCTCATAATTATGATAGAAATCACATTATTTTATGGGACTAAAGCTGAACGAAACCGCAAAACAGACATTACAATGATTATCACTCTATGAGATTATTGAAAATAAAAAAATTAAATATAAAGAGAGAAATGAAGGGCCTTTTATGTTCATTTATTAAATTTACATCAAAATTTTACACTTATTTCTCACTGGGTTTTTATGTTTGCAAAAAGAATAAAAAACATTTTGTTTATTTAATAAGAGTTGTTATTATTCAGGTTAAATATAAAATATGGATATCACAGCTTAACTTTTCAACTAACCCGGTTTTGCTGACCTCCATGGTACCCCAGTTCGGCTGGGTCCCAGATAGCTCTCCCACTTATCCCCCCTTATGGTGTGGTATGACAATCCTTGATTGTACATGGTTGAGTTGAACCATCTTCAGGTGCAGTGTGGGTACCTGGTCTCTGGCACCTTTATTTTGGGGGTAGGGGGCTGAAAAGGTTGAGAACCCCTGCTCTATGGAGGATGAGGATAAGAGGAGACAGAGCAGGTAGATGAAGCAACTCATTTTTCCATCAGCTTTAGAGTTAAAGTCATGTTTCTTAAATGTCATCAACCATTTCTCACAACATTCAAAGTTAAGTCTAGCCAACATGACTAGGCCCATTAGTGCAACGGATAGTCAAGCTGCTGTGACTGTCAAACCACAGCATACACAATGAAGCTGTAAAATGAAAAAATCATGAATGGACCAATTATTTGTGAGGACCATGATGAGGTGCCATTTGCAGCTGCAATCAACCCACCTAGAATCAGTCTTGCATAACTCAGCATCTGCTTAGGGGTCATACTGGTGTACTGATGGCAGCACCATCACCACATACACGCAGCAGGAAGAGACTCCAAGACTCTGCAGCACCGAGCTCACTTCTCTGAGTTCTGGTGGTGGTATCAGAGAGACATAAATACACATTCATAACAAACTAGAAAAGTGCAATCAGGACAAAGTCCAAAAGCACAGAAAAGGCAACATGGTGTGCACTAGGTCACATGACTATCGCATGTCCTTGTGGTGTGACTATTGCATATGCACACTTGCCATCCCTATAGAAATACAACGTACTGTTCATCCCTACCTGAGAGCCAAAATAAACAGTCAGTAAAATGAAAGATTAATACTAGAGCTGTACGATACTGCATTTTTTTCCAACAGTAGATGTGCAGATATTTACAAGGGCATTTTGGACAGATACGGATATATGCACAATGTTTTTCTGGTTAAAAAAAAGCCAAGACTTTCTTGTTGTAGAGCCGACCTGTTACTGAAATTAATACTCCCAATTGAGTGGCAGGTTTCTACAGCAATTCAAAAAGAAACTGCACAAATTTCTTTGTAAATCACACTTTGTACAGACACAACATTGTCTGCAGAAATGTTCATATCTGCCAATACTGATGTTGCTGATGACTTGGTTTAACTTGCATGTGAATAATGCAATGAGGGATTTGTTTTGTTACAGCTTGCTGCCTAGTGTTTGAAAATCAAACACAGCTGCAAATACTGTACATATATTTAATTCTGTTCAATAGCTGTGACTTTGCCATAAACAAGCAGCTCTATAGGTATCCTCAACCTCCAACAGAGAGCTGTATGTTCAGCTTTTCAACCTGAAACTGTGGATTTAAATGTGTAAGAGACATGCAGATTGCAGAGGCTGCAAACGTAGATGTGCAAAAAGCTGAAGCTGCAGATTTTTGAAATGCAATGCAAATGAAGACACTGCAATAATAATATGACGATGAAAGTGAGAAATCCACAGTATGACTATATGTGACACATTCTGAATGCTTTTAAACTCAGCTCTATCATACCTATCACTTTACAGCTTTTTAAGAATTTACATTTTAAATAAGGAATATGCAAAATGCAGTGCTGAAAGGGTTCAGACACTAAAAGCAGCTCAATAAACAATAAAAAGGACTTAGAGTCTTGAATTTTTCATGCACATCATTTTTACACTTGTGTTCGCTACTCTTACAAACAAAGCCACCTCTTTCTATCAGACTAACCCCCCTGCAGCACTCACTCTCTGTCAGAGATCCCTCTGACACACCGCCGGAGTGAGCCCAGATCTCACTCCCTCTCTCCCTCTCGACACACCGTTTCATTCACGCGTGTTCTCCTGCAGGTGAAAGCGTGCTCAGACAGCTCATTTGAACTCACAGAGGATAAAACCGGGCGGCTGTCAGCCTCTACGCACTGATACAGGCTTTGCGTTGTGAGGTGAGGTTACTGTAATTGGAGTGCCTTTCAAAGTCTTAGCTTCTCCTGGAAAAATGGAATAAAAGCTGACAGCATTTGCAGGATTTCTTTTTTTCAAGGCTCACGGGCCGATGAGCCGCTTGCTGCTACACGACTGCCTACGCTGCCTCAGAGCTGCTCTCAACACCAAAACCTTTTTTAAAACCTCCAGCATCACTTTTAGTCAGCCGGAGTGTGAGAAAACTAGGCTCAAAGAAATAGTCGCTTTATTGCTAAACAGCTGAAATACTCAAAATAAATGTGCAGGAGTTTGGTGTAAACACGGATGTGAAAATATGGAGATTCAATCTGAACATCCTTCACTGAAAGCTTTTTAGGTTCGCTATAAATCCTCAAACACTATCAGTCAGCTCCTACTTCTTCACTATTAACTGGATGTATGAGGCTGTTGGAGAAGGAAACAGTGTAAAAAGTTTCAACCTTGAAGAGTGAAAGTAACAGAAAAGAGAGGTGAAGTTTTCTATGAATGTTTAAGAAAAATGAAACCCAGCGAAGCCAAAACTGAGACTCATGCTGTTCAATTAAGAAAAGACTGATAGGAATATTAATTTAAACCCCTGACACAAACACAGACTGAGGATTATGAAACATAAATGATAATCACTGCTGACTAAACACTCATTATCTGAAGCGGTGCTGCTCTAACTTTGTGTGTCGAGCCCTCGCAGGGGGCAGGGGCCGAACCTCAGGAGGGTCAGCACATGACAGGCCTGCTAATACAACTTAATGAGAGCTGGTCTCAGGATGTGACTCATTTTCTCAGTGGATTTAACAAGTTCAGTACATGGCATGCATGGGTTGTTTCACCTTCCTTTAAAGTTGTTACATTTTCTATACTTTTGCATGATTCAAACAATACAGTATCCATTGTTTCTACATGTGATAGTACAAAAAGTATGCTTATACACCCAATTTAAGTATCATTTAACTCTTAATATGCAGGATGGAAACCAAAAATAACTGAATGATAAGGATGCATGTTATTAGATTTTTGCTGATATCTGATTTGCTGATATTCACAAGTTGATTTTAGTTGATACTGATATTGATACTGATATTCAAATGTCATTAAAACACACAATTTAAAGTCTGAGGAAGAGCAAACATATATATTTCAGTCCTTAAAACACTTTAAAATGTAAGGAATGATGATGAATAAAGAAAATAGACTCCCACTGAAGTAGATCTGTTGGTTTAGCCTGATCTTATCTATTGCAATCAAATTTACAGCTGAGATAGGCAGATTTCTATAGCAAAAAATAGACATTTTCATACCTGCTGATACAGGTCGCTAGTTTTTTTAAGTTAAAAGCTGCCAATAACAGTAGTGTGCACTCCAAACTACAACCTACTTTAAGTTTCCGACCCATCAGCTGTGAATCCCCATTTTAGAGATCTGGAGAAATTAAAACAGTTTCATCAGCAATGCAGCTTTGTTGTAACAATAAACAGTAGGGCTGATATCTTCAAGTTGGTTGATTGGTTGGTCAGTGAGCTCTCTTCCGACCAAGATCCTATTAGTTGGATAGTTGCGAGTGCGCCCTGGTAGGAGTAAGAAATGACATCAGAGTCTAGCTGAGTGAATGTACAGTGTTGTTTTCATTCATTCACAAAAAACTCGAATTAATAATTCTTCTTGTCAAAATGTTTGTTTACAGAAATAGCATGGTAGCATTGCCTTGTGCTGAAACCAAAGAATTACAATACAGCCAAGCGTCATGTTCAAATGTCGGACATATTCCTTTTTTTTCTTTTCAGTTCTCTTTTTATAGTAATTTTTAGTCCATACATACAAAAAGATCTCTTCACATCATACTCACTGCCATCTGTTGGTGAGAAAAAAACTTTCTGCACAAATAGTTTTATATCAAAAGAACTAGATAACTTAATCAGAACATAATGTAAACCAAATGCTCTAGAACATAACTTTTGGGGTGTTATTCTAAAAGCCCTTGGCAGGGGGAAACCCAATAAAACTGATCAAATTCAAGAAATCAAACTAATTATAAGAAAAAAAATAAGAATAAAAATAAAGAAGGGAGAGGGGACAACAAAACTCACTTTAAATAAATGATGGTCGCACTGGTGTAATAAACATTTTCCACCTTTCCCATCTTTTCAAAAAGCTCCCTGTTGCAGTCTGAGGGTGACAGTAATCCTTTCCATCTTAAAAATATCGTAAATAATGTCAATCCAATCATCTACTGTGGGTATTTCAGGTTTCAACCACCTCCTAGTAATCGCTTTCTTGCCCGCAGCACTTAAAATCTGGAATAAATACTTGTCTTTCGAGCGTAAGGCACCAAAACATAAACACTGCATCTCAAATGGAATATGTACATTAACACTTTACACAAAATCTTATGAACCTCTTTCAGTGATTTCTCTCTCTGTTATTTCCGCTGCTAGTTGGTTATCCTGCCCATCAGTTAATTTAGGAAGATGAATCATCCTAAAGAAATCTTCCATTTTTCCCTTCTCAAATTGAGGTTGAGAGTATACTAGTATATCTCAAAGCTGTTTTGTATATCTTTTAATTTATGGTGTGTTTAGTGGGGTATTTGTTCCAGGCTGATCCAAAATGGACCACAGGCCACATTTGGCCCCCAGGCTATAGTTTGGACACAGCTGATGTAAGAAATGATAAAGAGTGCAGACAGGAGAGTGAGAGGAGTGTGCAGGGATGGGCAATCCAGGAAGAGGGGAAGGACACAAGGATGTTTGTCTCGGATGTTTTTCTGTTCAGATCACTTGGTGAATAAACGCTGCATGCTGTCTGGTATGCTCATAAACTACACAGCGCTTGCTGGAACAAGTGGTCCTGTAAATAGTTATTATTGTACATTAAGAAATAAGAATAAATTACATCTGAGGCTATCTGATTCTAGACAGTTATTGTCTAGAATTGTGATTGCTATTGCGATTATAGGCAGGTTTTCTTTGGTTGACTACAGGCCATATAAATGATGACTGGAGAAAGTAGCTAAAGATGGGGGCGGGCTAGTTCACTGTACGGTACAGGAACTTTATTAACCAACAAGCAACTTCATCTACAGTTCAGATGAAAAGGCTTTGAGGTAGGTTTAAATTTTCTTTTCAGTGTTAATCATTCAATCTTGCCTGACATTTTGGTAGACCAAGTTTTTCTATGGTTGACTACAGGCCTAGAAAATAAAAAGTAAAAAATAAAAAAACAAAATGTTTGAATGCTTTTCCTCTCACAGCTGATGTTCATCATAGACTTTTTTTTTTTTTTTTAAATCTAATTTCCTCTCTATTTAACCCAATTCTACAACCAACTTTGGGCCCTGACCCACCAGTTGAGAACCACTGCTTTAAAAACCATGCTTTAATAAAAGGTTGAAACTATATTTACCTAGGCTTTAAAGACAACTGCAAACATTATTGAAGTAAAGGCTGTTTCTGCACGATCTCATGGCTTTCACACGTATAACTAATTTAAAGCATGAAGGACATTTTATTAATTTCTCTAATATTTAAGAGTAGAATGAATCACAGCACTACCAGAGCCAGTGTTATATATATTTCCTTTGTATGTGCCTCTCATTCTCTCTACTTCTCTTTAATTACACCTCTCCACTCCTCCTCCAGCTCCAGCTGTTGCCCTTTAGCTCCTCTGACTGGTTACCACAGTAACACTCAGTGGACTTTAGCTGTCATCACTGTCATTATCATCACTGCCACTGTTGTCAGTGTTGAGATTGAGGGACCGCTCCCATTCTTCTCCTTGATCCCAGCCTGTTTTGCATAATGTGAAGAATGGCGCTGATGCAGAGCGGAGACAAGTCGGCTGCGTTTCATGCCTGACTGAGAAACGATCAGGAGACGTGAGGCTGAGTAATTGAAAAAAGTAAAACGGGGAAAGTTGTCACAGGAAAGGTGGAAATGTGTTTGTTTATAAGTCTGCATGTGTGAGTGTTTGCTCCTGGGAGTTTTTGCCTTCCCTTCCCTGATGACCAGCATGACAGATTCACTTTTTTATCTGTCCTGTGGGTGTATGTGTTTGCCCTGGATGACCTACAGAAGTTTTCCCTCTCCGCTCTCGGCTTCACGCTCCACCGTCTCCTGGGGTGCTGTTATTGGCAGCCCGAGCCGAGGGGAGCTACTAGGGAACGACTACAAAAAAAAAGTACCAATCTTGAAGCCTAAATTGGAAAAATCGCTCAAGGTGCATGTGCTTTCCATCTATCCTTCCTTCAATCAGCTGCTCTTTATCGCCGGTTTTACCCTGCAAAGACGCCGCTGAGGTATTTCCTAGGGGAGGTCTCTGAATGTATGCATGCTAATTGTAGCAAGGAAACAATTCATATCAACAGTCGTCTTAGAAATCTCCTTGGGGCCAACAATTTATCATGCGTGATGCCTCCTACATGGTTTGGATTACATGTGGAAATGCCTGGCATGCTGGTCTATATACAGCACACATTAAAACTGATCCTACATGTACTGTAAATAGACCGTATGCAAAGCTTGTGTAATATAGTGAACCCTGCAGCTGGCTGCAGTCCAGGACTGTTTACATTGGTGACAATTTTAGTGGCATTTTATACAAGTCCATGTGGGTGACACTGGCTTAAACCAGCACATAACTGAATCACCAATAACCTGAAGAAAGGGGAGGATATTTTGATAGGATGATGTTTTTAGGAGACGATTTTTCTCTTTCCACTTCATTTTTTCCTGTGTTTTTTTTTTTTTTTTTTTTTTAGTGAGCCTTCTCTTCTGGCATGCATCTATGTGCCGTTAGCTGTATGAGGTCACCCAACACCCAGCAGGTGTTACTGTGAAAAGAAACTCAGAAACACACACACACACACAACTGTCTGTGCTGCTGCAGTTTTCTTCAGGTATCAAACCAGCAAAATAACAAGTTTTTTAGTGAAACCTCAAAGTATGAGGCAAAAACAAATCCAAAGCTGAGAGATACTAGTCAAAATATTCTGAAAAGTTAGAAAAGTATGTCTAAGTTGTTTTTTTCTTTCTTTTTTTTTTTCTTTTTTTAAATAAAAGCAACTATTGTGTAGCTATGAGTAAAGCAAACGTAAGACCTGATACTGGGCATTAACACCTAAAAGCTGTTTTCCTCTTCATTAAAGGACCATGGATACCAAAGTAAAATACTGGTTTGTAAATCTACAAATAACTCGGTGGATAACTTCACTTATGGTGCAAATGTGCCACATCAAAAACAACAACCAGAAGAGCACAGGTGGCCTAGTGCATTGGTTCCAACCTGGGGTCCGGGACCCACCAGGGGGCACCAAAGATCTCAGGGCGGATGTGAGGCTTTGTCTGCTCTGAGGCTGCCAAAATTACATTTGAAAATGTTGACTAAAACCATGATGAAGCAGTTATTACATTGTTTATACACAGGCCTTTTGATAAGAAAAGCATGCATAGGCCTTTTTAGAGTGTTTTCAGTGAAACAGTTAAAATCACTGTTGATTTTTGCACCAGTGGGTCACTTTTTCTTCTCTCTTGGGTCCTTGGGGGGGCTCTACTTTTCTTACGTACACGTACGGGGGGCTCCAAGGAAAAATGGTTGGGAAACACTGGCCTAGTGGTTTGGGGCGCACCCGGTGTACGCTGTTAGCTCAGATTCAAATCCAGTCTGTGGCACTTTCCCGTTTGTTTCTCCCCATCTCTCTCATCCCTGTCTCCGATTCTGTCCACTGTCCATGTCTGTCAATAAAGGCATAAAAAGCCCAAAAATAAATCTTAAAAAAACAACTACAGCCAGAAACCAGAAACATGACTGAAAGAAGCGCTGCAGGGGTCACTGTACATCATCCAAACACAACTTAACACAACTAAAACACATCTAAACACTTTGCCCGAGGGCATGATGGGGAACTCTGCCCACAAATCCTTCCAGTTGGCAGAGCTTAAATCAACTGAATTATTACTGGTGGATCAATGCTGTTCAATAAATAACACTAAAGACCATTTCGCTCAGAATGGAGTTCACAATGCTTCCCACATCTATTTCTTAGGACAGGTGTGTCAGAGGGAAACGCCTCCAGAAAACCCACTGTCCAACTTGCAAAAAGGGGGGATTCACAATGAACAGAAAGATATCCCGCACACTGCAGGGCTCCAAAAATATAATTATTTATTGCACCAACGTGACATTTCGAGCAGTGTTGCTCTTCATCATCCGTCTGATGAAGAGCAACACTGCTCGAAATGTCTTTCTGTGTGCGAGACATCTTTCTGTTCACTGTTAGTCTCTTTTGTGGCTCAGCACCTGCCCACCTTGGTTTGGATGTGCATGTAGACTTTTTTCCTAAAGTTTTAAGACTAGACCTTCATCAGGCACAGAGTGTTAGGGACAACTGTGGTGTCTTGTAATTGGAAGCGTGTTGGTTCAATTCCCTGCTCCAGCAGTCACATGTTTGATGTGTCATTGGGCAAGACACTTAACCCTAGTTTGCTCCCACTGCTTCATCAGTGGCATGTAAATAGCGCTTAGGCAGACACGACACTCACCAAACTTCTCCCCCTCTGACAGCGGTTTTAAGTGTACAGTAAACTAACATAACCTTTTCCTTCCTTCTCCATTTCATAGCACAACCAAGGGTGCACAGCTGGGAGCTCTAGCTTTTAGATGCACACATTTAAACAGTTTAAAGTGCTCTTACCTGGAGGTGTGCTGCATTTGAGTTCTGCCATGTCCCGTTTCCATATGTGAATGAGGAAACAGAGGGCATCATTTCTCCCTCCAATATAGTTTAATAATCTTGTGCGCTCAATGGGTCACATGATGAATGTAATTGACATTTTATTTGTTTCAACATGAAAATAAAAGGTGTTTTGTGCTTCTGAGTAAAATAAAGAGGTTATAAAAACCCATGAAAAATGAATGAAAATGATTATGGTTATTAAAATGTTTAGAATGTCTTTATTTAAAAGAAAATATTGTTTTGAGGAAAGTTATGAAATTCATGACACCGAGTAGGAGGGGCTTTTGCTTTGAATGAAGGCTGCCATGGCTTAGTCAGTCAGTTGGTTCTGGGTTACAGAGCAGGTAACAACCGGTTTGACTTTGATTTTTTTTCCTTCCTTTTGAATATTAAGTTAATGAGTTACTGAAGGACTCTCAATTGACATGTTTTCTTCTGTTTATTTGTAAGTAGTGTGAATAGTATTTCTTCCATTTTTCTCATTTATTTTCTATTTTTGTGTTGCACTTTGGGAGGCCGGTTAAAGATAAATTTCACCTTTACTGAAATCTTCTGACTACGCCTGTATTTTTGCCAACTTTTTAAGAGTTTTTGAAAGAATCTCGCCACATAGATGCACATGAATAGAATCAGTGTGTGAATGAGGTGTTAAAGGGTTTGAATGAGTTGGTGTGACCTGCAGTGTTAAAGTGCCTTGAGCAGTCTGGGGAAAGTGCCATACAAGCTCAAGTCCATTCTCTTGTTGCAAGCTGGACAGTGTGCAGGACTCTTTTTTAGGATGTAATGTAAAAACCAGAGCTACAAGGACCAAGTCTGCAGTTTTAATAGAGCATTTGACCAGAACTGCAGTCCCAAAAATCACCAATTATTTATTATTTTAACATATTTTAGGGGCCAAATCTGGATTGTAATCTTTTTGCCGGCTAAAGCACATCCTAAATAAACAATCAAACTTCTTACTTTGCTGACTGCAGAACCAGCCTCTGTAAGAAGAATCTTCTCCTAACGTTGTGAATGCTCTGAAATAGTACTATTTTATTAATCTTACACTAGCACAGAAGACACAGAGCTCTTCATTTCTTTATAATCTGAGCTAGCTTTGTACAACAGAAGCAGTGGTCATCTTCATTTATGCAACAGTTTCTTTCTTACAGCTTATCCAAGCGGAGAAAGTACAGATCTCTCATAAAGATACCAGAAATCTGGTTTTCTTTTTTGGAGTTTGGCACCTGGAATGTTCCCTCAGCAGCCTTTCAAACACAGCTATGAGCACTTCTTGTGGCCAGGGATCTGTTTCCTCCTCCCTTTCCTTCCTTTCTTTAACATTTAATCTCATTGACTCCACATTAGAGCCCTTTCCCGCACCGTCTCTCGGAAAGTTTCCACTTCATCCCCCTCATGTATAAACACCATCCTTCACATTTTAAGTATCTGGGAGAAAAACTTTGAAACAACCTGACCTCTAATTAAAACCCATGAGGACAACCCTGCAAACTCACCTTACTTTCCCATTAGTTCAGTGAGTCATCTCCATCATTAGCTACCTATGGTATGCACAGAGCCTCCCTACAGTCTCTGAGGTGCTTCATAGTCAGATCAGCCCTCCGCTCCTGCAGTGAGGCTGATGTATGGACTCAGTTAATACCTCAACCTGTGAAGAGCATTTAGACATCCAGTAATGAAGAGCACATTATTTCTGATCCGATCGCCCTGATGAGAATCGTTCTGATGGATGGACTCGAGCAGACTGGAAGTTTTGGCAGTGAGACAAGAGGAGGCGAGTTTCATTAGCTGTGGACAACTTTGTCATTAGCGAACCGTTCAAACAGAGCTGGGATCAAATGAGCTGTTTAAGAGGTGTGATGGAGAGAGACACGTTTGTCATAAATGGGTGTTAATGAGAGACCAAGAGGGTTTCAATCTAGCTTCAGGGCGTTAATTTCTCTACGGGATGAAGACGGAGGACGCATGCCAGGTTTGACCAAATCCATCTGACAGCGAGAGAATTAAGGTTGCATGAGACCAATACATCCCTCTGAACCATCATTTCCAGCAATGGAACAATATGTTGAGATGCATGAATTTGGTATTAATATTGGCCAAGTGACTATAAAAATCAGCTTATATGGGCTAGACATATCAACGGCCAGTATCGGCTATTAATATTGGCCAACATTTACTGAAATATTGCCACATAATGGCTATTTTATAGGTCTATATTGGCTTTAAATATCAACCCCATGGCTGTAAATATCAGCCTATATTTGCAATAAGTATCAGCCCGAGTTGGCTGTCAGCCTTTATTACCTCCATCAAGGAGGTTATGTGATCAGGTGGGTTTGTTTGTTTGTTTGTTCGTTTTTTTGTTTGATTTTTAGCAACATAACTCAAAAAGTCATTTATGAAATTTTCAGGAAATGTCAGAAATGGCATAAGGAAGAACTGATTCGATTTCGGGAGTCATCCGGATCACCGTCTGGATCCAGGAATGTTTTTAAAGGATTCTTCACTATTGGGAGATGGGGCTAATGGCGGAGGTCTGCACTCTCTTAGTGTTTTTCTAGTTGGCTATATTTTCTGTCAAAACTGGCCTTTAATATCACCCAGTATTGGCCATAAATATCGACACCTATGGCTTTAAATACCTGCCTATATTGTCTAAAAATATCAGCCCTTATTGTCTGTAAAATTGCCTTCATTGGCTATATTATTTATTTAAACTGGCTTTAAATATCACCCTCTATCAGTCATAAATAATGATTGTATGGCTAAAAACATTGGCTTGAATTGGCTATGAATATTGGCCTATATTTGGCTAATAACATGGGCTTATATTAGCTGTATCTATTGACTTACATTGGCTAAAAATATTGGCCTTTCCATGCCATTAATATCACCCTATAATGGCTATAATTATTGGCCTATATTGGCTGAAATCATCAGTCTAAATTGGCTATAAATATCAGCCTATCGGTCATAAATATTTGGCCTGTAATGGCTATATTGTCAATCTATATTGATTTTAAACATAGGGCTATAATCACTTTATTATCCATCTATATTGGCGCCAAATAACAGCCCATAATTGTTTCACTATCAGTCTACATTTGCTTTAAATATTGGTCTATATTGGCTCTAAATCTTGGCTGACAATGGCTTTGAATATCAGCCTATATTGGGTAAATATATACTCTGAAAATATAAGCCGAAATTGACTTTATCTATCAGTCTACATTGGCTATAGACAAATACTACCATAACCTCTACAATCTTAAAATATCATCAGAAATCCAAGATAACAAAAATGTTTTTGCTTCTGCTCAAACATTTATATCCATCTTTACCTCACTTTGCCCTGGATGACTTAGCATTTAATTGCTTCCTTCCATTTATTTTGTATGCACTCCCATCACATCCAAATTCACAATTCACTCTGTCTGACACTTTAACACAGAGTCTTGAGGGACTGAGCCACACGGCTGTAGAAAAATATGTCTAAGAGTTTTCACTGACTAAGCTGAATGGAAACCATATTTCCTGGAGTTTAATCATTCACAGAAAGTAAACAGAACCACAATGGACCAAAATGTCATGCCATATGATGAATCCATCATTATGAGCAGCCAAAATTATTTTCATAATAGCTTGTCGGTTACGGAATGAAGTTTGAATACTGATAGAGGCACAAACCACCCTTTGGGTTTATAATAGAGCTCAACAGTGTGCTTCCTGAAATAAAAATCTACTTCATTTTCTCCAAAGTGGATTTGATTCATAGTCAGAACCATCCAAGCCAGACCTACCGCAATCTGCCTGTGTGAAACAATGGTATATGCCCTCATTAAAGACACCACTTAATATGCTATTGGCCTTTTTATTATGGAATACATGGATAGTTTGGAAACTTGGGCAAAAAACTGTACCACCCAGAAGACATTAGAGTGTGACAGCAACATCTCTGATTGGTTGAGCCCACTGTGAGTTGAAGACTGTACATGTATACATACTTTATGAAACAGACACAAACTACAATATATCACAACATTTTATCAGCAATATAAATACTACTATAAAGATAAATGAAGACACAATTCAGACTATAATTTGCAATGAATTAAGGGCTTTGCAATGGATTGTAGGGTGTGTGATTCCCTGGGATGGGCACAACTAATTGATTAGATGCCTGGTCCCTTGATAGTCACAACCATTGCTAGCCATTTAACTTGATTCTCCATATTTTTAATGGCTGAAGTCCCAAAATCCTGGTCAGATTATGTTCAAACTCTAATAAGTGCTGCACAGTTAATTTAATTGCAATTGCATGACAAGCTGTGCAAGTACATAATCATATAAAAGTTTTTTTTTTTTTTTTTGCATTAAGTAGTACTTCAAAGGTTTACAAAAATGTCCGCAGAAAGACCTCTGAGTTTACAACAGTGCCACTACTGCACTTTGTAAAAGTGACTTTATTTTAGGGCTGAACGATTTGGGAAAATAATCTGATTGCGATATTTTTTTTCTCCAGTATTGTGATTGCGATTGATATGTGATTATTCCTCAAGTTTGTTATCTTATCTATTTTACAACAAACACAAGCAACACATCATTCTTTATAATAACCAACACAATATTAGATAAACTAAGGCTGAACAATTTTGAAAAAATATCTAATTGTGATGATTTTGACTCGTATTGCAAATTAGATATGAATGATTGTATTGAAAGGAATCATTTTTATGTCATCCTCAAATTTAATCAGAAAAATGTAAAAAAAAAAAAAAAAGAAGTAGGATTTTTTGTAGACTATTCTTTAAAAAAGTGCGTAATTATTGCATGATATGTAATGCATGACATCTCTGCTGCAGAAAAAAAAAAAATTAAACCAGTATTTTGCCTAAAATTTCAGGTTAAAGAAATATAGCAACTTCTGCGATTTGAAAATTGCAGCAGGCCATATTTCGATTGAATCTAATTTTTGATTAATTGCCCAGCTCTTCTGTAGTATCAAGAAAGGAAATGCTTTAATTTTGGGGGGGTGGAAATATTGTTATCAAGTAGTTTTGTATGCAGTAATGTTGAAAAAAAAAAACTTTATTTCAACTTTATTTTCCTTGACAACCAAACAAGTAGATACACTGCCTGGCCAAAAAAAAAGTCGCCACCAAAAAAAAAGGTCACACATTCTAATATTTTGTTGGACCGCCTTTAGCTTTGATTGCAGCACGCATTCGCTGTGGCATTGTTTTGATAAGCTTCTGCAATGTCACAAGATTTATTTCCATCCATCTTTATGCTCCCTAGCAAACTAAAGCTTTTTTTTCCAGTTAGCCTTACTGATTAGTGGTTTTGACCCTTCTTAAACAGACTAACATCTTTTCCACCACCACAGGATGTGTCTTTCGACATGGTTGTTTAAGAAATGAGAAGTTACTCATTGCATCAGCTGGGGTTAAATAACTCGTTGCCAGCAGAAAGATAATCGCCAATGCAGTAATTATCCAATAGGAGGCTCGTACCTATTTGCTTAGTTTAATCCAGGTGGCGACTTTTTTTTTGGCCAGGCAGTGTATAACCAATCAGTACTAAATGAAATCAAAATGATGGTCAGTAGCACCATAGCTCCAGTTGATGGCTTCTGCCATGCTACCGCAGTTCACTTTAGCTCATTGTAAACAACAGTGGTCTGATAGCACTGGTAGCAGCTTGTGGAAACAGTGCAGTTTAGCACTATTTTGATATAGAACAGAGGATTATGTTGTATGTAGACTGTGTCAGGTTTTACTTACGTATAACTGAAGCAGGAAAGTGACAAAATTCAGCACAGGAATGGGGATGCAAACCTGTAAAAAGGACCAAAGACTGGGAGTGCTAGCACTGCTAATGTAGACCACATTATGGACACCAACTTCACACTGTTTAGCAAATGCTGCTGGCATCTCATGCTCTATCTGACTGGATCATTGTTGTTCTCTTAACTATAGACTAGTTGACTAACACAGTCATTATAATTTCAGTTTTACTGGACTGGAAATTATTCATTTAGTTCATTTGTGATTCCTTTGTATAGAGAGACATGCACCATCACATACTATCTCTACTGTTTTGCACTAAACGGTTTTATAGTGATAACTATTTGATTGGCTGGTTGGCTTGGTTCTAGGATTAAAAATATTCAAATATGACTTAGTAAAATCTCCTATGGAGGCTTTTGAGTAGGGAAATGTACATCCCAAGGCACTGAAAAAGTGGACAGTCACTGCTGGGCGCTACTTCTGTTTTCCTAATGAGTAGCTAGATAAAAATATGATCTTATCTACTCAATTTTAAGCTATAAAACTTTTAGAAAATGATATAATTTAGCAGGAAAGTTTCACTGAGGAAAGATAAGAACCATGAACTGCGTTTTCCTATTAAAACTACACTGGCTGCTTCCCTAACAACGGGTCAATATCCACAGTATCTACAAACACTACAGTGTGTAATGAGCACAGCTGCACACACACACTCAGAGTGTTTGTTTATCAAGCCATATGAGGGATTTTCAAACATACTCAGCTGAGTCCAAACAGTCCAAACCGATAGAATTTCACATTTATTTACTCAGTATTGATTTACTTGGTGTGAATGGTCTTTTTTTCTCAATCTGGTCTTTACTCTGTGGTACAAACATGCAGATAAGACCTTAGAGTTGCAGGTTAACCTCGTATTTCTTCTGCTGAGCATCAAGCAGAGGTGGTGAATTTCTTTCAAACCTATTTTCTCATGGGAAATTATTCTCACAGGGGATTTGATCCAGGAACCTATCAATATCAAACCACTTTTCCAACCATCAAGCTTCTGATTATCACCATCCCTACTCACTTACAGTCTGCCTGAGCCTATGGGCTCAGCTAATGTTTTATTCTAACAAAATTAGCAATGCAAATAGAGCCACGTCTTCACTCTATTACCCGTGGTTTGATAAACATTGAGGATAAAACTGATTTGGAGGAAGTTTAATTTGAGAAGCTCTTAATTCTTCCCGCAGCCACAGTGACATGTGTTGTAATTAGTATGATCAGGAGATGTATCAAGTCTTCACAGAGGAAGAGAGGGGTGTAAATGATACCCTTCACATTCCCGCTGCAGCAAAAGCAAAGGTGGAGTATCTTGACTTACAATGGCAGGGGAAGAGAGATTTGTGGGTAAACTCTCTTGGTGGTCACATGCCTCTGTAAGGTGTACAACTGCAAGACAATGAAATGGCAATACTGTACAAAGTCAATGTGGCCTCCAAAATCTAATCATTTCACCCACAAGTCAAAGCATACGTTCAAGACAAATTTGAAAAATACCTTAGTGCATTCTTGAAATATTTTCATCACAAGATTTAAGGTCAAAGAATGCAGTACATTGCAACTCCAGCATGTATTCAGTTCATCGTGAGTCAGAGTGAACGTTTGTGCAAAGTTTGCAAAGTTAACTTGAAATGTGTCAAAATACCAGTTTAATAAATCAATTTTTTGCAGCGGCAGAGACTTAATGTGCATTATGCAAACATTCAACTATCAGTTTTTTAATAATGGTTTACAAAAACCTCCTTTTTGTGTTTAATGTATGTTTTTCTTAATCAAAATGAGTGACATAAAAATGATAATGACCTTAAACAAAGCAAATGACACCACATTTGCAGTATGAGCAAAAATAGTTAGCTCATTCTATCTAAAACAGATGAAGCCTGGCGTTACCTCACGAAAGTCATACCCCAGCTGCCATCAGCTGGTAGCCAGCCTCATCTCCCCCTCCCCAGCTGCCTCCTTTATAGCTTAAAGCTTGTTGCTTCCCCATATTCAGATTCATGCTACTATGGATTAATTGCTTCAGAAATAAATAATTGCATTGTTTTCAATACAAATGGTCTTATTTATGGAATTATTTATTGCTTGAATTTGTCAAAAAATACTTAAGATCAACCCAAGAAGAATTGCATATTAAATTGCAAATGATTATTTTTGCAAATTATTCAGCCCTACTTACAACCTCCGAAATCTGGACAATTTATTCTTATGACTGATTGGAAACGTGTACAAAGTTTGATTAGAACCCTAAAAGTGTTCTTGTAATTTCCCATTCACTAGAAAGGGATGAATATGAGGCTTAAAACCTCGACTTTTAGCCTTTAAAAATCTAAACAGTCTTGCTTGAGTCAAAGTGGACATTTTTGCAGAGTTTGAAGAGAATGCAGTTAATGTGTATAAATTCTGGGCATGTGGGGCACTACATGATCAGCACCCAAGGTCAAGCTCAATGGCATCTATTTGTCCAGGCCTTTTAGCCTTGGTATTTCATCTTGAGACAGCTGGTGGTTTCTTGGCCTTTTGGACATCCACAGTATGACCAGAGGCTTGTGGCAACCCTTATTCCAAACCAGATGATACCCTAGGCCATGCTTATTTCTTACATACAATGACATCCAGAGCACAACAGGGGTTGTGTCAATCCTCCTTCCCACTTACCATGGTGCCCTCAGGCACTTGCCACATCTATGCTTTACTCTGCCCAAACATGCTTAAAAGTTATGCACAGTACTGTCCCTTAAAGTAATCATGGTCATCATGGATGGACGGAGGCGAACCCAAAATCATAAAGGCTTCAGCCCTTCGCTGTTTGCACTGAGACGTAGAAGGGCAAACATGAGGCTCAAGACCATACAAGACCACAAGACTGAGTAAACTATGTTTCAAGATTGCCAACTTTTTATTGTGTAACATTTATGGCCACTAAGAGCCACAATGAAGAGAGAGAATAAAAGAAAAGAGAAGGTTTGAGATGTTTTTCCTGCAGTGGCAATGTAGTTTAGAGTTAGACTGGAGTGAGGTAGAGCAGTACAGTAGTCAAGTAATTATTATACGTTACAAAGCACTTATAAATCTCTTAACCGGGTTGGCGCTTTCAATCTGTCTCTGCAGTGAAGAAGCATTCATCCTGGGGTAAGATGTTACACTCCAGGCCTTTAGGCTTAGACACACAGCCTGTGTCTTTGTCATTGGTACACAGCAGGCCAGACGGATCCATCCTTGTAAAGTGCACTAGTGTTTCAGAGCCTGTACACCACAGTCCATCAGCTCTGCATGACACTCGCCTGGGGAACCAGAGAACCCAGGCGGGACACTTAGCTTCAATTTTCCAATTGGATTTCATTTAGTCTCATGTTGAGATGACATGGAGCTGAAACGAATGAGGACAGGCTCTGTCAGGCATGGCGAGTCAAGTCAGAAACATCACGAGACAAGAGACAAGGGAATAAAAAACCCAAATGGCAACTACAACATGAAAGAGATCTCTCATTTCTAGTGCATGAGCTCAGTTAAAAACTAAAGAATCTGTCAATGATGGTTCTCACATCTTTTAAAGGAGGAATATGAAAGTCAGCAATGCTTGTAGTTGAAATGACATTTGACAAGTTTCTGTTTTAAAACAGAGCATGGATTTCCCCCATAAAGAAACTGTATTATTTATTTACTCAGCGCTGTGCAGACACATAAAGTTTCAGAAGTCCGGCATTAAAAATTACTTATCTTGTAGCAGATTTAAGTCGTGATGGCTGTATGGGTGACAAATCAAAGAAACCTTCCTGATTGGTGTAAAATAATATTACTTCCCTAGTGAGATAAGAGGGTGAAATTCTAACCTGACAAATTATTTTACTGGAAAAACAGCACTTCACCGCCATCATTCATAATAAAAATTTAGCAGTGGGAAGTGTAATTGCTCTATTAAGGTTTAGTTTGAATAAATAATAAGAGTTGTACCTGACTCAGAGCTACAAGAGCTGCACTAGAATTAGATTTGGATGAAGTGTTACTTTTTCAGTTCAGCTCCAAACCAAAATCCTACTGTATATTAAACTAAAGAGGGTTGTTCACCTGTGAGACATGAGTGGGCACTGGAGCAGCTAAGGACTTTCTTCATGTTTCAAGGCAGTGTATCATCATATTATACTGTTTAACTGGATAAAGGAGTTAATACTTCTAGTGAGTAGCAGTAAGACAGTGCTTACATACTGCCATTTGATGTCAAAATATCTGCGTACTTGTATAATCTTACCTTACACATTCAGAGGTAAACGATACGGCCAAGTGGTCCTTTCTGGATACACCGTCAGAGGTAGTAATAGAGGAGTAATGGGAGATACGAGCTGATGGTGTTAAGTAGGCCTGGGCGATACGGCCTAAAAATCATATCACGGTATTTTTCTTGCCTTTGACAATAACGGTATTATATCACGGTATTACAAAATTAAAAAGAGATAATACTTTTTAATCCAAATTCAAGTGTTATTAACCCCTTCTCCCCTTAAAACAAGCCTTTGATGGCATACTCAATTTATTATCTCCAAGTATACGAACACAGAAAACATGGTTTATTTTTTTTAAGTCTCTCTAGGTTTACTTCTAACTGCACTCCAAGTTTCGCATTTCATCTCTAACCTGATGAGGTGTGTTAAGCGGCTAATGACTTGAACACGTTTCATAGTGAAGGCGTTCACAATAAAAGCATTTCAGAAAAATAACAGCTGCGGACTTTTATTTTGAAGTGCTTGACGGAAGTATTGTGTTTAGTCTGAGTTAGCTTAGCTTTGGCTGCCGTAGCTGAGAATACGGCTAGTTTACAGTGGCTCTACATAGCACCGTTTTTTTAACCAGCTCCTCCTGCTCCGTGGTCTCTGTGCTTGAAGCCATTGTCGCACTGAGACAGATAGGATGACATCATCAACAAGCGTTATCGTGTTCAGTCAGCAGAGTCCAAATCTCTACCGTAGGCCAAATTTATATCATTTATACCGTCTACTGCCTATACCGCGCACCCCTAGTGTTAAGCGTCATAGCCAGTGAGGCAGGACAATGCTGCATGTGGGTGGTAAATTGCAGTTTAGCACTATTTTAATCTAGAAAACTGGTATGAAGTTGTCCAGTTGCTGTGTCAGGTTATACTCACATATAACTGAAATATTGTGTGATGATATTCAGCTCAGGAATCTGGACTTAAACCTGCAAACAGAAAAAAGGCAGGCGGTGTAAGCACTCCTAACGCTAGCCCCATCCTGCAATCCAACTTCACACCATCACATTGTCCTGTTGTAGACCACTTCAGGGTGAAGTTGGTTGACTTTAACTTAAACTGACTTTAACTAAAACTAACAAACTTTCTCTATTCATCAAGCATATCTAAGTATTCTTTGGGACTATCGCTGGGTTCAGTTTCAGTGTGGTCATTCATGGAGTCGAATCCAAGAAGACATTTTTCATAAATAACTTATGGTGTAGGAAATGGGATGAAAAAATTTCCAGTCGATAATTCAGATAATTCAAGTTGCACCCTTTAACTATGCTGAAGCAACAAAAATAAGGTCACAATTTCCCCGCAACATACAGCAAAGACTCAGCCCAGGTGGGACACTTTAAAACACGAAGTAGGCCAGGAACAGTTGCTATCAGAGAGCCCTCTGATTGGTGGGTGAGCTGAGCAGACACAGAGTCAACAGTATCTGGCAGGCCACCAATCTGTAAAGTGTGACAGCTTTATTTGGTGTTTTTTTTCTGTTTTTAATCACTCAGAACTTTTTCTCCTGCTTAAAAAGGGTAAAAAAAACTTGGTATGTAAAACTTTAAGTCATCATATTTCCTTTTGCATTCATACATCTGCCATTATAAAATTAATAATCGATTTTTGGAGGCCAGTCTTAACATTAACCCATGGCTATGTTGAAATCATTGGCAGTGGCTCTCCATGACTCTGACTGGATTTCTCCTGCCTACAGCACACTTGAGCAGTTCTCCCTCTGTGCTTTGTTGCATATTTAATCTGGTTAATTATATAATATATGGTTTAAATTACATCTGGGTTTCTTTCTTGATGCTAAGGTTGCAGCTTAGTACAGCTACTGCTGTTGTTGCAGGACCAGCTTCATTGAATATATCACTGCTGTAAACTGAAGTGAACAGCGATTTCGGGTTGAAGACAGAATCCAAAGCAGTAGAGTTTACTGAAAACATGAAAAAGTACCAATATAGATGTTATTAAAGCAGAGATTAATCACCTGTCCATGTGCCAAATCAAACTTGAGCGAGTATTAGAGCTGCTCATTTGCAGGCCCTACGACGGTACGGGAGCGTTCAGGGCTGTAATTACTCCTGTGTTCTTTGGATTACTGCCTTCATTTCTGCTCTCATGTTCCAATCATAAAGCATTCATTATAAGAGCTGTAATTATTTTGATCAATCTGATGGATTCACTTTGAATTTCATCACCATACAGCAGGTATTCTTGATGAGAAACCCATTACACTACATGCACGATGGCTAAACACCAAAGTTTTATGGGATGTAAATTGTAGCCTGATGCGTGAAAACTAAAATTGTGATCCAAACTCATTATACATGCATTATGGTAATACATGTTATGATATGGAAATTATCATGTCAATGCCAAACCTCCCTAGCGTGTGCTTAGCATGTTAGTGAGAAATCGACCGTCCATTCAGAAGCAAGCTCAATTACAAGGTCCTTCAAATCAGCACAAGTGCAGAACATCATCACCATTCAAGCTAAAGGCGCAGCGCTATAAACAGAATAAATATTAACAGCAAATAAAAGAGTCTGTGAGTGTAAACAATGATTACTGACAACACAAAACTATTACGTGATTGCACTGAGACTTGATTCAAATTCTGATGACAGCAGACATTTCCTATGAATGCTGGTCAATCACCTCTCAGTCTTCAAGTAGTGGAAATCTTGTCAAGGACTGCTCTTTGGGATCGCCATGAATAAGTACATAAGTTAAAGTCTCACAAAGTAGGATTATTGATCTGTTTCAAGGTTTTCTTAAGTGTCTGTTTTGAGGTACCCTTAAGGATTTGTTTCATTGCATCCTTTATCAGCTTTTTAAAGGTGCATGTTAGCATCTCTCTCACTGTCTCTATTTAGATACCTATTAGCATTTGTTCAAGGTATCCTTTATCATCTACTTTAAGGTACCTGTTAGAATCTTTTTCAAGGTACCCTAAAGCATCTGTTTCAACACAGAAGCATCTGTACAGCTCTTTGTTTGTCTCTGTTTGGAGGTACCTTCTTGTGTGTCTTAAGGTACCCCTTAGCATGCGTTTCAAGGGACCCTTCTGTCTCTCCATCCTTTTAATGAAACTTTTAGCTAGTGTATCTTCAAGCATTTGTTTTAATGTTACATTTTGCAGCTGTTTACAGAGAGCTACTTATCATCTGTTTTGAGGTACACCTTTTAGCATCTGAGTAAAGGTACAGTATAACAACTGCCTAAGGTTCCAGCAGTTGCAGTCCCAACATACCATAGTGTCAAGGTACCTTCTTTTGTGTGTTTTTAGGTACACCTTAACATATGTATTGTATGTTTGATGGTTTCTTTAACACATTTTGGGTAACCATTAGTGTTTTAAGGTACTTTTTAGCATATGATTTAAATTGCCATTTGGTATTTTAAGCATCTGCTCTGGTAACCTTCAGCTACTGCTCCAAAATCTCTTTAAGCATTTGTTTCAAGGTACCCTTCAGCATATTTTGACAGTTACCCTATACTTTCTCTTTTAAGGTACTCTTCAGTTTACTCTTCAAGGTATCCTTTATGTTATAACATACCTTTTGATTTCAGTTTCAACATATCCTTTAGTGTTTGTTTTCAATGATCTTTGTCATGTTTTAAGGTACCCTTTTTTATATTTAACATTGCTTTTGTGCAAACTTTAGTCATTGGTCCACTGCATCTTCAGACTTTTGTTTTAGGGTAGCCTTTACCATCTGCTTTCCAGTACTTGTTAGGATCTCATAAAGGTAACTTTTAATGTCAGTAACCTTCCAAACCATTTTAAAGCATATGTTTCAAGGTACCATTAATCATTTGTTTTCAGGTACCCTTTAGTTTAAGTTTTTATGTTTTAAGGTACTTTGTAGCTTCAGTTTCAATGTTCCCTTTGATTATTGTTTCAAGGTACCTTCTCATGTGTGTTTCAGGGTACCGTTGAACTATTTTTCAAATTTAGGAGGCTGTGAAATGGTAACAAGTACCTTCTGGTTTTAAGTGACTCTCAGTGTCTGCTTTAAGGTACCTTTTGCCTTTTTTGTCAAGGTATTCTTCAGGTCGTTTTTCTAAGTTCTTTAAAGGTTGTATTTCAAGGTGCTTTTACCTTCTTGTTACAGGAAACTTTAAGACTTTTCATGGCATCTACACATAATTGTTTCAAGGTACCTTCAATATAATTTTTTGTAATATTTACTTTTCTATCTATTCCTAAGGGCCTTTTTTGTAATACCTGTTAGCATTTTTAAGGTACTTCTGCTCCAAGACAACCTTTGTTTAAAGGTAGATTTTAGTCAGCCTAGATTGTAAGTGTTGTCCTCTTTTGTAAGGCCAGATTAAAGTTATAATTTACCTGTTTGTTTGTTTTTTAACAATCAGGTGACATGAAATTGGTCTTTTTTTGACATTAGGACAATATGTCTAAAGAAAAATACTACGTAGTTCATATTTTAAAAACATTCCAATGTTTATTTCAAGGTTCAAATGGACCTTGAACCCATGTTCCCTGAGAAGTCATGTATTATTTGACTCATCAGCCCATGATAGCCAGCAGAGTGGACTTTAAGGCCTTTCTGATACTTTCTGCTGCTGCTCCCTATCCATGCTGCGCGCACAGACTTGCAGGTCACTGCATTGAACCTCAGCCTCTCTGCCTCAGATAAGACCTCCAAATTGGCTCCTAAATGCGAAACTTTACAAAACAGTAAGTTTAGTGGCCGCAGGCTGAACACTCATTTTAGTGCTGTACTTTTCATACATTGCAAATCATGTGTATTCCTTTCTCTGGATTTGTTCAAGTGGAAAAATAAAAACACATAAATCTCCATCAAAGATAGCTGCCCTGTGTCAGCCTCAATATTGTATGAAATCACACCTCATAACAGATGCAGCAAACACCTTGAACCCTGCACCTCTGGATGTATGGCTGCCTCCCCTTGTATCACGCTGGACCTCATCAATCATTCCTAAGCAACTCACTGTGATGAAAACCCTGATTTATTTATTCCATGTTGCACTATCAGCAAACACGGCTGGAAAGCAAATAAACACAGATGACAAAAGACTTTGCTAGCTGACATCTGACCAGCTGCACTGTGTGACCCTCACGGAAAAGTACGGTTGATCCCAATTAATAATTTCGGTCTTTGCTTGTCATTAACGAGGAAAAGGACGCAAGTGAGCTGAGGTGAATAATTATGCGAATAAATCAAGCTATCACAGTTCGCCGCGTCAAACAATTCATCATTGAGGCAGTGGTGGAGCCGCAGCTAGTGAACCGCATCCCATCCCCCCCTTATTAGCACATGATCAATGTTTGATAGAGAAGACGTACAGCATGCTATGGTAGGAAGGCCTTTACCATGAGCACAGTCTTATGTCGTTACACATCACTTACTCCTGTAACTCACCTCTGTGCAGACAGACAGAGCCATTAGCCAACTGTGCATGGATATAAAGAAAGGATGTAAACTGAGGGGCCTTTGGCTTTATACTATAAACTACCTCTGTGCTGCTGAGGGTGTGTCAGCATCAGATCGCTGTGTCTAGACACTGACTAAGACTGTTTCCTGTTAAACAGGATGAGGATTATGCCACAGACTGGACAAATTAGGAGAGGATGCAGGAGCTGATAAGACGGAAGGATGATTACAATGAAATCAAGGGCAAGTGTGTATATTTATCTGTGCTTGACATGCAACATGTTTAAAATAAAACTAATACTAAAGCTAATATTTAAAATAAAATAAAGCAGATTTTAGTTGAGCATATATTTAGTGTTTAAGGGAACATAAAAGTTGTTCTACGGGATTTCTTTAACCAAGTTGAAACCTCCGTGGTTGAAAAATGAAGTAAATAAATTTATGTGCAAAAAACTGCAGTTCCTTTAATGCCCACTTAGAGTCACATATTGCTTGCCCCAGGCCAAATCCTGGTATCCTCAAAATCACCACTTTGCAGGAAATGAAAAAAAATGTATTTTTCTTTTAATTTAACACTGAATGGTCATAGTAAGCATCCTTTTGACTCTTTTAATTGTTTTAAAGTTATTGGTTGAAACCACTGTCTGTTGTAAAGGGTGACCAATAGCACTGATTTATGAAAAAAATATGTATAGTGAAATAATCAAAAATGGAGATACAAGGTTTTGGCACAACACCAGCAGCATATATCCCTTTAGGGACATGTGCAGTTAGTCGGCTAATGGTTGAATTCTAAAGTCAAAATAAATGGCGTGAGACTTATGAGTCAGTTAAAATAATAATCTTACACTCTTCCAAAAATCCTGAGATCTTTGTCAAATACTAACTGCAATGAAGTCAGTAGTAGTCGCTGTTGCTTCAGGGAATAGTCACTGCATTCCTGCCAGACCTTTACAATTGCTCTAGCTTAGCAGTTAGCTTCTCATAGGAACACCACGGGGTTTTGAATGAGAATAAAAGAAGCAGGTATGAACAATATCATCAGTACGATATTGGCATTGGCAGATACGAAAGAAATCTGCTGATACCTGCTGTAAATATTGGCCAGACAAACAAATACGTTGGTTGGGGTTACATTGGTGGAGTTTACTACTTTAACTAAAATCTTTTTCTTTATCCATCATTTACACTTTAAAGTCTGTTTTAAGGACTGAAGTTATAGGTCTGAACTACATTTAAAAATTGATGTCAATATTGGTATAGGCTAAAATTACTTTGGAAATATCAGCTTATCCGATATCGCCAAAAATCAAAGATCGTGCATCCCTAAAATAAAGTTGTGCAGTGTGTGTGGGTTGATGAGGGTTAAAGTCAAGTAGAACCACTCAGTTGAAGTGATGAGGAACCACATTTAGCATGATGCTAATCTGCAAAGTGAGCAGAGCTGGCAAAGCTAGCTGAAAACTTTAGCCTCGCTCTACTAAGCACACTAGCCTGATTCCACATACCCACTGACACATTGACTGTGTGATGAATTCAACTGTTTTCTGAGCAATTCTCCCCTTTAGTCGGTTCAACACAAATGTTGCAGTAAAGCCGGATAAGAAAACAGTAACCTTGGAACATCGTTACATCCCACGTTACAATGGCAGTTTTTACAACATAAATAAACCTTTTACGGTGTAGTGATCAGAACAGTTCATGTATTTATAATTTTACAGCTGCTACATTTTGGATACAGATACTATTCTTAGATTTTACCAAGAACTATATTTTATTAGGCTATGGATCATAAGTTGTGTTATTGCATGAGTTATCCTGTCCCTAGTTTGAGTTGGAGGACTTTTTGAATTCCCATTCCAGCCCGTCTTTTTCATTTGATATTTATTATTCTCCAGCTGCACACATCCAGCTGTGACTCCTGTCGCTGATTCTAGAATAATGGTTGTACTAACACATTTACAGTCCAATAATGATTCAAGCCTTAGCCAGAAGGACGGACAGATGGATGGACTGATCTCTGCACATTATAGTATCATTAATGCCAGGATTTAAAACCATCACAAATTCTACACATGGCTTGGATTATAAATTTAACATATTTTTATTAGAATAAATAGGTGAGGAAACATCCAAACCATAGCACTGGCTGTATAAAGTTTAAATAAGAGAAAATAAGACTTCATCTCTTGGTTTTTGAAGTTAAATCAGCCAAATTGAGTAGCTCAGCTTGCACCATGCTGTCACTGTTAATTTGGCGGCAGTGTTTTCATTAGCAGCTCTCAGTGGTTGTACAGTTCTGAAGTTTGATAGCACATCCTCAGAGCTTAACACTGTAACCTGTTACTGAAATATTCATAGGGCTCACTATCAGGGAGCTTTGAAGTGTGCCGGCACCTGTGGTACAAATTTCACTGAAGAAAGAGGCTGCTGTTTAAAACAGGCTGCATATCCTGTGCCTGTTTGAAAATCAGCAATGGCATTAATAACACTTAAATCCTTCTCAAAACATTCTGGAGACATTCCTTGTGGCTTTCTGCACTCCCAAAGGATGATTCAGAAGCTGTGAGCACGACAAGATTTTACCAGGTAGAAAACTGGTGCAATTTTGCTTTTAAACCTCCTGATTTAAATCTCCTTTGTATGCACCATGAGTAAGTCAGCCTAAGGTCAGGGGAATCCCTGTCCTTTGCTTTTTCTGTTGTTTTTACACTGTGGGAACAAGTCCAACCCTCCACACTTCAACACACACATCAACACATATGATTTTGCATATTTGTCACATTCAGGTGTTTCAGTTCATCAAGCAAATTCCAATGTAAGACAAAAACAACCCATGTCAATACAAAATTCAGTTTTTAAATGAGAATTTCATTTATCAAGGGAAAAAGTCATCCAAAACTACCTGGTCCTATGTGAAAACATCATTGCCCCCTAATCCTAATAACTGGTTGTTCCACCCTTGGTGGCGATGACTGCATGCAAGCATCTGAGGTAATTGTTAATGAGTCTTTCACATCGCTGTGGAGGAATGCTGGCCCACTCTTCTTTGCAGAACTGTTTTAATTCAGCTACAATGGAGGGTTTCCAGCATGAACGACCTGTCTACAGCAAGGTCATGCTACAGCATTACAATTGGATTCAAGTCCAAACCTTGACTAGGCCACTCAAAAACTTTCATTCAGTCTTTTTAAGCTGATAAGAGGTGGACTTGCTGATGTGTTTTGGATCATAATCCTGCAGAATATCCCAAGTGTGCTTGAGCTTGAGGTCACAAAACTGATAGTCAGACAATCTCCTTTGGGATTTTCTGGTAGAGAGCAGAACTCATGGTTCCATGGTTACTGCAAGTGGTCCAGGTCCAGCAGTGGTTTTGGCCTTGGAACTCTCCCTTGGATGCCATTTTTTCCAAGTCTCTCTCTTACTGTTGAATCATGAACATTGACCTTCCCTGAGTCAGCTGAGGCCTGTAGGTCTTTAGATGTTGTTCGGAGTTCTCCTGTGACCTCCTGGATGAGTCGTCGATGCGCTCTTGGACGAGCTTTGATAGGCCAGCCACTCCCGGGAAGGTTCACCACTGTTTCAGGTTTACCCCATTTGTGGATAATGGCTCTCTCCATGGCTGGCTGGAGTCCCAAAGCCATAGACATGGCTTAGTAACCCTTTCCAGACTGACAGATGTCAATGATGTTTGTTTCTCATCTGTTCTTAAATTTCTTTAGATGTCACCATAATGTGTTGCTGTTAAAGATCTTTCAGCCTCCTCCACTTTGTCAAAATGTTTTTTTAAGAGGCGTGGCTGGTGACAGTGAACTCAGCTTTCCAAGAAATGTGGTTAATCACAGTTAATTTATGATTTAACAAGGGGGCAATTACTTTTCACATAGGGCCAGGTACATTGGTATGGCTTTTTCTCTTATTAAATTAAATCATCACTTAAAAACTAAAGCTTGTTTTTACTTAGGTTATCTTTGTCTTATATTTAATTTTTGTTTGATGATCTAAAACATTTCAGTGTGACAAATATGTAATACCAGTGCACAAAACATAAAATATCTAATACTGACACTAGAACAAACTCCTTCTGTACTGTATGTAGTTAATTCCAGTAGTAAACAGTCTACAGATGTTATTTCAAACCAGAAAGCGCCTCCATGTAGGACTATATTTCTGTTGAAGCACATACATCTCATCCACATTTATGGTCTATAATATGCCATACCCACAGTTACTAATGGTTTCCAATGCTAAATAATGTGCAAAAAAGGGGAAAGATTTAATAAGAACTTTCCAAATGAGTCCATTTTTCATGTCCAACAGTTTTCGCTGATGCTGTTCATACAGCACCTGAGAAAAGACTGCTGTCAGCATAAAACCAAACCATTAGCCATCATCCCCCTTACTAAGCATATTAAGCTATTTTTTAAATTATTAATTTATATGCAAAACAATGTAAATATGTCAATAACCCCGCAGTGGCTGCTGTTTGTGGACAATATCTCATTATCTGCTCATTTCCGTTGTGTAAATGCACATTAGTTTATCCAAGCAGAATCAGACTGATAGCCTTTACACAATAGGATTAAAACTGTACAGAGCTTGGCTGAGATATAAATAACTCAGCACTTTTATCAGCTCCAATGCCTGTAAGTCTACAAACATACAGAGAGTCAGTTCTCTGCATTGGCAGGGACATTTTACCGATAAAACAGAAGGCTGCTCAGTGAGTTAATAGATTGTTTAACGTCAGTTAAGGCCCAAACATGTAGACACTTCATCTATTAAACAGATGGGAGTGTGCTAACACTCTTAAATGAAGCTAAAACATGTTGATGACGAGCACTGCAAGATCAATTTCCAGAGGACAGACAGGACAAGAAAAAAAGGTGTAAAAGCCAAATACATAACTGTTCTTAATTTTAGAGATCAAAGTGCATCAGGACATACAACCCAGGAAGATTAAAAAATGTGGTGTCTCATAGATGCTCTGCTTCAGTGTCTTAATCCTTCTGATACTCCCACATCTTTACAACCATAACATTAGCAGTAGGCTGCTCTGGAGCTAGATTTGTCTTTTGCAGGAGAACAACGCCCAAAATGACAAAACCTTAGTAAAATTTAAGTCCTAAGAAATCAAATAATGTCCACTAATAATGAAAACAGGAAAACTTAAAATATGTCTGCTAGTCTGTATGCTTATAGCAGAAAGTGTCAAAGTATGACTGTAGAAAGACAAATCTTAACTGCTGAGAACAAACTTCTGAACTATTCGGGTGCTCCTTTGTAGGCAGTAGGCCTCACTCAGCCATCTCTACATTACAAGGGATCCTGTTTCTAAATGTGCAAGTATTTAAAATTTTACTTCAACTTGCCACCCAAATATATTTACAGCCACCCAGGTATAGTTTCTGACCATTTTTCTTTTCTTTTCTGTTTTTTTTAAAATCACTGTGTAATCACAAATCCGTTCTTTTTCTGCAGCTGCTGACTGCACGTCATCCTGCACTCCTGCACTCTAAAATAATGGTTGCAATAAGGAGAACAATATATCTCTCATTAACAATGAGCCTTCACAGGCATAGTTCAATGGCTGATTATAGAAAACATTTATAAAACATTTTGAGGGGATAGTGATATTTGAGCATATTTACAAAATGAACTGCTGATGCATACAGTCAAAAGGGCAGTACCACACAAAATGGACATACACAATGAGGCTGGTGGGATGACCCCCTCTGCTAGCCCTGCTGCCCAAGTATAGCCACATCCTGGGGCAGTGAACAGTTAAGATTTTATAAGGCCAAATAAGTCTGATGTAGAGGAACTTAGATTGCTGTGCCAGTGATGAATATTCATATTTCTCTCCTAAACTAACTGTCAAAGTCATACACTGTACTTGGGCAAGGTTTCAGTTCATATACACAATGTCAAATAGTTGTACTGGAGGCCAAGTCGGTTCCAAAAAATAAAAAACTTCAGATGCCACACCATGAGGTCACTCAGTAGTTTGAGAACTATCATTTTAGGCCTTAACTTTAGTATTGAGGTCGTCACCATCATGTTTGGGGGTAGAAGTGACCATATTTGGTCACAGTGAAGGTTGGAGACAGATTGCTTTGCAGGGAAATAGCTTAAACCATACAAAGCACTAAACTAAATTCAATTCTACCAAGCAGTCCAGCTCAGTTAAGCCCAGTATGGTACGCATTTGTTCATACTTCTACTGTCAAAAGTTGGAAAAGATACCAAAATAGCTGATCCGTAATGTCAGACCTTTTTGGCATTCCTCTGGTAGGGTACCAAGCCTTCTTTTTCAACCCTAAAGAGTGGAGCGTGACAGACTGTCTGCTTAAACTCTTGCCTACCAAGTAAGGCTACAGTTGGATGGTTGGCTGTGAAAACGCAAGAAAGATCAGGTTTTTCCAAACTGCAACCCAGTTGTGCTGAAAAAACTGGACTGTTTGGTGGAAACACACCACTAAAGTTTCTCTGCTTTAATGTTGATTTGTTCTTAATAATAAACCATGCCAAACTGAAGATGACTTGAAAACAGATATAACAGTAGACCTACTTATAAGGACAATGGTTAGAGAGAATATAAATCTCTAAGGACAGTAGGTTGGTTTCTCGAAAATAGTTCATTTGAAAAAAGTGGCATCTCTTTCTCTAGCAATCAAAAGAGTGCAGATTCTATGTGTTGAACTTTGAAATCAGAGCCCATCTACACTTTTTATGTACAGTCTACAGATAAAACTGAGCTTTAAATACAGGTCCAGTGAGTATTACACTGTAAAAAGGTCAACTGAAACCAACTGCAGTCTACCAGAGTGACCAACTGCCCTCCTGTTCTTCCAGAAGCCTGGTTTAAAGTTCTCCTACACATTTATGGCATCTAGGGCCACGCAGGAGGGCCCTTTTTTCAGGCCATTGTGAAATGTGCAGTGGCCAGAACGTAATCCCTCATTGGAACTAATTATCCTGAGTTTCTGGTGAGATGGTGAATTAGACCAGCTCCAAAGAGGAATGAGGATCAGACTGGAGACAGTAACAGCATTCCAGCTCATCGCTCTGCAATGTGGGAAGTTTAAAGAGATGTTTGAGAGGATTTAGAGTACAGAAAGGTGTCCCCATAATAAAGCCTGATGTAGAAGAGTAATTTGTAAAGTCAGCTTTGACTCCATTAAGACACAATGTGACATATTTGTTCAGAGGGATTTCACCATCTTGCTTTTTGCTCTGACAGTGTCAGCTATGTTTGGTCTCTGAGCTCTTCGTCACTTCTTCCTCTGCTTCCTCTCTTTCTTCCTCCAAGGTCCATCATGGATGTGACTTAAATTAGAACAAGTGGGATGAAATCGCTGCAAAAAATAAAGGGCAGTTTATTGAATTCAAGCCTCCATGACCATGTATTATCATATATAAAAAGTATCACATTCAATCATATCGTATCTAATCTCATTGATCACATCATACCATCAGTATTATATTGTATCACATTGGACTGCACTGAACCACAACATTTCAAATATGTACTAGGGGTTGACCACTTATTGGCTTTGCCAATTATTGAGGCCAACATTTGCTATTTGGCCAGTTGATTTGAAAATGCTAATATTGTCATGTTAGAAGTCAGCAGTAGGATCTGATAAGAAAACACATGCAGGGGTAGTTCTTAAGAGCATGAGCTGGACTTTTGTGGTGTATAATTTTGAACAAGTTGGCCCATTTTATCCAAGAGTTGTGTGACTATGACAGAGATTGCAAACTTTTATGGCGGCCAATTGGGCTTTCAATTTTATATGTCTTGTCGCTATAAAATTCAGCTTTTATAGTCTGGACACAGGAGCTCCTCCTGCTGAGCGTGTCATTTTTTACAGTGCAGTCAGGCAGCTCAGTGCCCCACTGACCACACAGTGCTACAATGAGGCCAGAGGTATTGTTCTCCTATTTCCCCTCCATAAAACCTCCTTCCTGAAACCAACATGCACTTCCACTACACACTAACACAGACACACATACACAAAGCTACCTACCAGCCAACTCTGAGTCTCTCCCAGAATTCAACTGAGAAAGAAGGGGGAGTGGAAATATTGATGCTGCACACATCCTAATCATTGTAAAAACAGGTCTACCTGCAAACCTGTATCCACAACAAACTTCCCCCTCAACACACCACTATATACACACTGCATAGACTCTCACTGCATCTTGTTATGTGTTCAGGGTCTCCCAGTATATGCTGGTATTTACTCTCAGTCCCATGTGACTTCTCCTTTTCAACATCTTTTTTTATTCATGCTGCATAAACAGGACAAAAATATGTTCATTGATCCCGTTGATTTATGGTAATTCTCTTCCTGGTTTACTTTCAGCTGTTTTGTTCCCATCTACTAATATGGGATGAGTTACAGGGTAAACATGACACCTTAGTGTTGGACAAATAGAATAAAGCTTGTTGTACATGATACAATGCTATGTAAGTAGGAATTTTTGACACTAGAAAGGTAGTTCTTAGGAAAATACCAAAAAAATGAGACTTTGTTTACCTCTTGGCTGCTTACGTCTTCATTAGCGTGGTGAATATTTTCAAGAGGGTGCAAAGGGTTGCAGCGATGGCGTTCACTTTCTAAAAGGTCATCAAATAATTGCAGGGTTTCTTTCTCATGTAATGATGCAGCACTACAAATTTCATTTTAAATACATGCACACCTGAGACGTGCCCGGTTTATCCAGTATGTAGCTGTTTTCCACTGGGAGCTGCCCAGTATAACCTGTGATTTATCAGCAACAAATGAGCAGCCGTACTGAAGCAAATGGTTGTTTCACATCGTCCCTCGGGACTGATTAGAGCGTTCACTGTTTTACCCTGTATATGTTAAGGTATGTAACAAAAAGGAATTCAGGTCAACTAATTTAATATGTAAGCTGTTTATTTAAGGTTTATTTTGACTGGCTGATTATTGAGGCAGATACTCAACATCCTACACAGGGACAGATGAATCACACAACATGATGATTCATTAACTACATGTGCTTATTCTGGATGGACAGATGGGCAATCTGAAAACATAATGACTGCAGTGAGAGCCGGGCAATATGGTCTAAAATTATGGTCTAAATTGCAGCAATTTTTTGCTCTTTGCAGTTATGGTATTAAAAAATTAGAAGAGATAATACACTGAAATTAGGGCTGTCAAATGATAAAATAAGAATCTTTGGATAAATCTGAGATTATGAAATTAATTTATCCATGGAAAAGGAACTTTTTATGGACTGAAGGGGAAAATATAAAACATTAAAAAGTTAAATGTCCTGTAACACAAGGTGCAGACAACTTTTAACCCTCATTGAGCTGTGAGGGATTTTTTTAAAAGTGAAATGAGACATGAAGGTAGTCGACTTATTTTATAGATTCTGGGAGATGCAGACACGGCCTAACCAAAGTGTGCAGAAAGTGCCTGTGATTTATCTCACTTTAAAAAATTAATATAACAATTACAGGCCTTAATTGGTTGTGATTAATGCATTAACTCTAACGGCTCTAAATTAAAAGCATAGTTGGCTGGGCCACTAACAGACACAGAAAAAGAGCCCACACTGGTCGTGATTTACTGATGAAATCAATGCATTTTTGTTGGCTCAGTTTTATTGGTGCTAGCGTCCTGGCTAACAGGTACTTCATTTTGGAGCTGAAAAGTGTGTCAAGCTAATGAGTTCTGATGTCAAAATCATATACCTGTGCCACTTTTTAACCCACTTTTTTTCAGACAGTTTTGCCACTTCCATCAATGTTGCACAGTTGACCCATTTTTGCCTCTCATAACTCATTTTCCCACATTTTAACACCCGTTCCATCACTTTTTCCTGCCCATTTGTTTTGCCACTTTGAAAAATTCTGCCTCTTACCAATTTCATACAGCTTAACACCCCATTTTCTGCCCATTTTTGCCACTTTTGACCCATTTTTCCAACTGTCTACGTATGTTTTTGTCTCTGTTAACCCGCTATTAACCCATTTTGCTACTTGTTAATCCTATTTATCCATCTCCTCTGCCCACTGGGCCACTTTTAAGCCATTTTGCCACTTTTTAAACCATTTTAAACCCATCTTCCACCCATTTTTGCTGCAATCAATTTCTTTCACAGTTTTTATGCCATTTTTGCCAGTATTAACTGTATTTCACTATCTTTGTGCCTGTTTTTGCCACTTGTATCCCATTTTCACAACTTAATCTGCCTTTTTCTGCCACTTTTCACCCATATTTATTCTTGTCCAAGAGAAGAGGTTTATATTTTGAAGTGCTATGAACTGCAACATAACTAAATGAAATAAAAATTGATAAGCATGGTTATTATTTAGGTTAAAAAAAAACTCTATGGTTATGACAGCTTGACACCTGTAGTATTAAGTGTCATTTGATGAGGTGTGTTAAGCTACTGTTAACATCATATTTCCCAATGTAGGTGTTCACAATAAAAGCACTTAAGCAAAATAGGTGCAGACTATCATTTTTAAGAACTTTTTGGTGGCGCTGTACAGAGTCGTAGTGTTTACAGCTGCTTCCCTGACCTTTTAAGCACCACAGCTCACTTCTGTAAGTCATTGTGGACTCAAAACTGGTCAAACATCAGTTAAAACACACATTTAAAAAGCTGTCACAAGCGAGTGTTGTTCAGGTAGATCCTAGCTGCACTTAAGCATCTGAGTGAAATATATAGATGATGGGAGTCAGACTGAGCTGTTGTCTGTCACATATCACTCCGCTACACTTCTAATTACCCACCATTGTGAAGGGTAGTTTGAGTTAACACACTGTGTGTGTGGGGATTATAATTCATCCATTTTGGTTTTAGGAAGGATGTGGGTTAGAGTAATTAGAGTAATTAGGAGCATGGCTAATCTAACTGTTGTAGCTGTCTGTCAGGAGGACGGAGATCCACCTTAGCTCTGCCTTGTCTGCAGGTTGAAGGAGAGTTTGTTTGAGACCTTTATAATGTGGCGACTGCCACAAATTGGTTTCAAAAGATGACTTCATTAACCAAACAGCTGATGTCACTCAGACTTTATCTAATACTCCATACAGCCTTTGAGTTAACCATGAAGCTCGCAATGTCTTTGGCTGAATTCAGAGTGATGGGCTCTGAGGTTGGGGTGGTTGTAGGACGAATTGGTGAGTAAAATCCTCTTGAAGCAGGCAACAGAACTTTCAGATCCTTGGGAATACAATCCAGTTTAAACAAAGCTTAACTCAACATGAAATTGCATATTTTTCCAGCAAAATTACAAACTAACAACTACGAGTCTTACAATTTGGTGTGGATCCAACTGATTTAATGAATCTTAAAGAGGCAGATGAGTTTCATGACTCTCAGTCATCAGCAGCCTTCATTCAGCACTATGACCAGCCTTCTTGGACTCTTCTGTCCAAGTGTTTGAGTATGTTAATGAAAAGGTCTGTCCCAGGACTGAGCCCAATCCTCAACAGCACTTAGAAATGTTCTTTGATTCACATCTTGATTTTTCAGCACGCTCTTCTATATGACGTCTCTCCCTCTCTTTCTGATCTGAAGGCTTTCCTCCCTCTCTTCATCTTATAGCAGATTCTCCTTCATGATTTTCTCTTTGCATGATCTGCCCTCAAACCGGCTCTGTTTTGCACCATAAGATGAAACTCCCACATCACAGAGACGAGCCGCCTTGATCAGCAAAAGCAAATCAGACATAAACACAGCAGCCGTACATCTGCTAAATGATTGATCATGTGTGTTCCTGGTGTGCACGGGTGCTGCGACGCCTCTGATGCTGCCGTACCAACACAGCTGCTGGCCTCTGATGATCCAAAATCCACAGCAAAACTTGATTCATTAGACCCAAACTTTCACTGAGGTTAACCGAGTGCAGTAGGGGTCTGAAGCTGCCCCAGGAGTTTCTCTGATTCCACAACAGAATGCAGGGGAGGGGGGGAGAAATCCTGATGAAATTTCATCATACTGCAATGCAAGGGCAATTTGTGTGACAAGCCTGAGCTGCGAGAGTCACAGCAGAGCCAGGAAATTATTTCTACTCAGACAGAGTTTGTCTTTCCATAAACCTGAGAGATGAAAAACGGAGCTGGATCGGTGGTTTATGCTGAAACTTTCCAAACTTTCTTAAAAGGAAAAAGTCTGAAACCAAATATGAAACACGTCTGTCAGCGTTCTCTTCATCATTCCACACAGTCACTGAAATGTGTAAATGTTTGTTAAAAAAGTTCAAGTAGAAAACTGGCATGTGGGGCACAGGTGGCAGCATGGATAAGGCGCGCGCCCCATGTACGCGGGCAGCCCGGGTTTGAATCCAGCCTGAGGCCCTTTACTGCATGTCTCTCCCCGCTCTCTTCCCTGTTTCCAACTCTATCCACTGTCCTCTCCTCTATCAAATAAAGGCACAAAATGCCCAAAAATAAAGCTTAAAAAAAAAAAAGAATACTGGTATGTATAAAACCTTAGTAATTGTTACTCACATGCTGGATTTTAAGTACAAATCTATTTTCAAAAAGGTTGGAACATTGTGAAATGTGAATAAAACTGGAAACAGTTATTTGCAAATCCTTTTCAATTTATTTTTAATTGAATACAGCACAAGACAAAATATCTAATGTTCAAAATGGTCAACTTCATTGTTTTATTGTTGCTTGTTTTGGTGGGGGAAACATGCTACAAAAAAGTTAGGACAGGGGCATGTGCACCATGGTGTTCCATCACCTTTTTTGTACCTCTCAGTGTTACTGATGCCTTCACAGATGTGCAAGTGACCCATGCCATGGGCACTAATACACGCCCAAACCATCATAGATGCAACAACCTGGATGCTCCTTTTTGCCTTTAGCCCCAACAACATGATGGCAATTATTTCCATCATTTTCAAATTTGGACTTGCCAGATCACAGTACATTTTTACACTCAAGGTCAGTTCACCCAGAGAAGCTGGAGCTTCTGGATGTTGTTGAAATATAGCTTTACTTTGCATGGCAGAGTCTTAACTTAAATTTGTATATGTAAGGGTGGACTGTAGAAAATGAGATGACTTTTCTGAAGTATTGCCAAGCCCTTGTTGTAATATCCATCAGAGAATGATTCCAATTTAAAGGCAGTGAGGGTTTTAAGTTTCATGGTGTTTAAAGCTGATTTTGAGAAATTTCTCCAGATTTCTTTATCTTGGGATGAGAATGTGGGCTGTGGATGGTGAAATCTTGACAATTTCCTTGCAAAAGAAAATTGAAAAATGTTCATAATCTGTTGGACTATTTTCTCACACAGTCTTTCACAAAGTAGATTCTCTTTCTTTATCGTTAAATGTAAATGATTGAGCCTTTGAGGAGTGCTCTTTTTATACCCAATCATGGTATTATCAACTGATACCAATTAGGGCTGGGCAATTAATTGCAAATGACATCAAATCGCAATATGGCCTGCTGCAATTTTCAAATCACAGAAGGTGCAATATTTCTTTTACCTGAAATTTGAGTCAAAACACCGGTTCAAAACTTTTTTGCAGCAGAAACGTTATGCGTTACATATCCTGCAATCATTCTATTGGCATATTTTTAGAATAGTGTACAAAAATGTTGAAATGTTTCTCTTGTTAAATATGTGAATAATATAAGATCATCATTCCCTTTAATACAACAGTTCATATCCAATTTGCAAAATTAGTCAAAATCATCAAAATTTGATACTGTTTTAAAAAAATTGTTCAGCCCTAGTTTGAACTAATATTGTATTGTTTACAGTTTAGAATGACTTATAGCTTGTTTTTGTTGGAAAATACATGAGATGAGGACCTTAAGAAATAGTCGCATATTAAATCACAATCGGAATACTAGGGAAAAAATTGTAATTAGATTATTTTCCCAAATCATTCAGCCCTAATACCAATTAACCTACTTACCTGTGGAATGTTCCGGGTGTTTTTGCACATTTCACAACTTTCCAAGTCTGTTCTTGCCCCTGTCCAAATATACTGGAACACATTAAATTCAGAACTTGTCACAAAAACAATAATGATTATAAATGTGAAATTTAAATACTTTGTCATTGTGCCGTCTTCACAGACCAGCCATTCCAGTGTTCCCCTGTGAAGTAAAATTGCTGGGGTTTTTTTGTAATGAGAACCGTTGGCCTTAAAAAGAGTGATGTGTCAGCTGTTTCTGGTTAAAAAATAGCATCTTACTCCTTCACTAAGAGCTCGTCTCTGCAGGCATACGTCCTCTAATAATGTCAGACATATAGCATAAAGAGCTGCAAGCAAAACAGGCACTTATGTAATGAAGGTTTGATCCCGCATACTTGGCCCAAAGGATTACAACACAGCCAATTCAGCCTCTTCTCCCCGCTGCCAGGGAAACCAGTTATTTAGAGTGAAAAATGAAAACATAGGGGCTCTGTTTAAGAAAAATGAATCATCCTTTAAAGGAGCAATTTTCCCTCTTCACTCTGTTTGTTTTGATCCTGATAAGCACAGCTGGATAATTGCGTACCTTTCAGATTGAACTCCAGTTATTTACCAATACTGCATCTCCTGAATATAGAGTAAAAACCGGGGCTGTTTAAATTAAAGGATATCTACAAATCTGCTGCAAAAACAGGATGCTAAATGAGTTGTTACTATTGATCTGGGCGACTCCTGAAGATCCAGTAAATGTTGGACAGGAGTTTGTGAAAGGAAAAATTTCTGCCCTCCTAAACTCATGTATGAAGAACTGAAGGTGACGTTCTGCAGAAGAAAAGACCCTTAAAGTGACATGAATATTCAGGAGTGCTGGTGGAGACAAAGAAGGTAATAGAAGGACGAGGAATTTTAATAACACACTGAAAATAAATGAGACTTGTATGAAATTATAACCCTGAATAATCACGTACGGCTCAGGATCAGTGGAGATGGTTAGAATGCGATTTGATGGCTTTATGGATCTCCTATTTAAAAAGGTCAATGCCTTCCAATAACACACTTTTATTTCTGGAGCTTTCAATTACATTATTGCAATGAAAGCTCGATGCCATCATTCACTCGGTTTTCCCTCCAAGGCTAATAACCCTTTTATTTAATGCTAAAACATCCTTTTATTGAGCTCAAAAACAGAACTTTGCCAACCAATTTGTGCCTTAATGTTGGATGGAAAATGCTGGAAATTGGCCATAAAATACAGCGGGTTTGAACATCTGACAGGAATGAACTTAAAAGGGATTCAGCAAAGGGCACTAATCACCTTTAATTCTGAGAGGAAAGGGGAGGTCAGACCCTCTAAATGAGCATCTGTACCCTTTAACGAGATAATGAATTTCTCTTTTCAGTAAAGTACAAAATGTGACATTTCTCATCCATTTAGCTCAAGGGACTGATATTCACAGGATAATTATGCAACTAATGAAGATAATTTGTGCTAGTTACCTGCTAATGTCTTTGTCAATTATCGGAATAGAGAGTTTAGACAGAGACAAAACTTTTTTGAAAAAGTTGGCTGTAAAAATTCAAGCTTTAAACAATTATTTAGAGTTATTTAAATGAGCATCTCTCTTAATACTTATTAAGGGTGAAAGTTTGCCACTCAAACAAAGCTAATGTAGCCTTTTTTATCATGATCTAAGTAAAAAATTGAAGATTTATGGTTTTTACTTACATCACTGAGTTCTTTTGCTCTTTTTGGTAACGGCGTGAGAAAATTAAAACAGATAATACATCTAGATGCAAGTAAAATATTTCACGAGTTAATTACAAGTGCAGTCAATGTAAAGATGTTCACCTCAGGCAGTGGTGTCTCAGTCAGTTTTAGGCTTTCCACAGAAGATACAAAGCAGCAATCCTCTCAACAGCGTCAACCTCAGCCATGTTTGTCGACAGCTAACTGAAATGCAAGATGTGGCAGGAAGAACCCCCCCTTGGGTTTTTAGGGCACTTGCGCAAACATGATTTGACATGCGAATTTGAAGAAATTAAGCGAGTAAACTTCCTATTTTCACACGTTAAGATACGTGCACATAGGTGATTATCACAACAGAAGTTGTCAAAATACCAAAAACTCATCGGTCACCAGATATACCATGAGGGACATTTACCACAAACGTAGTAATTTTTTAACCAACACAACTCACTGCTTCCACGTCAAGAGATCCATGTATCTTTTCATCAGATGTTTAGCCAGATTACTAATGTTCATCCCATTGTTTTTAACTTTTTTGACGGCCTCTGTCTTGTGTTTCTCCACTGACATTACTTTAGGAGTCTTGTTGATCAGTGTTTAAATCATTCTTCTGCTTGAGCCTTTACACCCCGTCACATGACGCTGCAGATGATCCCGTTCCCTGTCGTCCATCTTTGCAGATTTGGGTTGAAAATCTGTATTGAAAAAGTGTCTTTTTATCTGACAAACTTGAAGACCTTATTTCCTTATGTGGCTCTTCACAATAAAAGCACTTGAAGAAAATAACTACAGACTTTTACTGTGATCAATTTGTTGGAATTAAGGTTTCTATCATTGATTTTACTTGGCTAGAGCAGAGTTGCTAGTGAGTGTATGGAGCTACCGTGTTTATAGCCGCTGACCTCATTTAACAGAAGAGTCTGCTTCTTTGAATCATCATGGACTTAAAACAAGCACTCATTAGTTAACATACAACTTTAAACAATTATTTTAGCCATCATAAAACAAATGACTACAGAGACGGGCTCAAGACAAACTGAGTCAACCAAGTTCAGCTCACAGTATTCATTACAGCCCAAGACAGGCCGACAGAGACACTGCAAAGTGAGCACACTCGCTGTTAGTTACTGTTAGATATCACGTTCTGATATGAGAGACATTTTAACTGATTGCTTGCTTCATATTAATTACACTAGCTGGGTTTAGCTTCTTACCTAGCTGTTCTTCAGCATCAGAGTGAACATGATGTTAACTTGACTCAGACTGAGCTGTTGCTGTAATCTACTATAATAACACGGCCACCAGTTATGCCTTGTTCAAAGATCTGAGTAGAAGCAAGCTGAGACCATCTCTTCCTTGGCTTACTTGATTAGGTACAAAACTGTAGAGCTGGGCTGAGGAGGAAATGTCCCCTTGCTTAATACGAACTTCGTGAAACTACAGAAAAAGGTAAATGATTCATGGGTTATGGAAAAATTGAGAAGTTTGGCCACTTGGAAAGAAAGTTAACTAATGGCGTGGAAAAAGTTAGAATCTTACATCTACTTCAAACTTCATGATCCAACTGTTCACAAACAGAGAAAAAAAAACAGAAGATATGTTGGAGAGAAGAGTCGAGAAAGTTCAGCTTCCCCTGGTGTGTTTCCAGAAATACACTGTTAGCAGTGTATCTACCACATGCACCCACAAGCTTTGCAATTCCTCTGTTAGACTTACAACATAGGAAGAAAAAAATAGGTGTAACGTCAGCAGGTTTCAGGCGATTTAATGCCAACTAGAATGAAAGTCAAGACCAATTTTTGCTGCTTAAAACAGAATTATGTTTAAACCTACATGCTCTGTCCCTTATTAGAGCCTAACATGATCATCTATGGCTAGTTGGCTGCAGGAATAAATCAGCTTAACTGCCCTAAAACTGAGCTTACAGCAGCATCAGAGCCTAACAGCTCAAATTTACTGCATCATTATTGGGATATATTGGAAATAACAAAAGGCCGCAGGGGAACATAAGAAGTAATACCAGCTGAACCACAGTTTAAGACCTCTACAGACTGCTCCTGGAGCTGAATAATGGAGAGGGGAGTGTATAAAACATAGAAAAGCTAAGAGAAATAACAAGGCAGGGTGAGATAAGAGCCTGGGTTAGTGTTTTCACCTCTTACCTCTGATCCTGTACCTGTGAGTTTAATCTTTTATACCTCCAGTGTCGAGCTGAAGGATCATGATGACAGTGATGGATGGCCTCCGCGTTTCTTCGCCCCTACCGGACTAAACTAGAATCAATTAAACAACATGCTCTCCCCTGAGCAGTGACTTCAACAATCAGCAAGATATACATCATCTTCTGCGCTGTTTCTGTCTCGGAGACGGAGCAGGGCAGGAAAAGTGACGGCCGGGGTGAGAAACCACAGCAGAGGGCAGACAGAAACACGACGGTTTACAAAGATAACATAGTGAGACGACATTTAAAGTAGACAGAGATTTAAGTCAGCCATACAGTCATGTAGTCCTCACATACTATAAAGAATATTTATTTATAGGAAATCAAAGAAAGATGAGAACTATGGAAAAAGTGACATGCATCACCTGGTTACATCAGAATAACTATCAGCTTTATTGGCTAAATATGTAAGCACATACAAGGAATTAAACTCTGGCTTTGCACTAGGGATGTACCGATTTGATCCGGGTGTCAGATATTGGTACAGTCCTGAATCAAATAGCCAGATTGGGTATCAGTGACAACATGCAATCCTTGAGGCAGTTCCTTTAGGCTGATGTATGCAGCTTATTTCTGGAGCATTCTGTGTTAGCCTGTGTAAATGTCATTGGTTCATCTGAAGGCCTGTGCACAGCATGAAGGACGCTTACAACAAAGGTTTAGCAGTAGTAGAAGCATTTCCCTCTTGTTATACCAAAAACTTCTGATGAGCAATTAATGCAACCGCTCAACAAGGAGTGTTGGTTTAACAAAAAAAAAAAAACCCTGTAAATTCACAGAACAAAGTATCTTTCCTGCACTGCAAGTATTCATGGGAAACTTTCAATGATGGGGGATCTCTGTGCAGTTAGTCAGCACGTAAAGCATTTCTAGTGTTGCTTTGTTTTTAGACATTTGGATCATCAGTTATTGATTCAGCCAAGCTCTATGTACCCCCAAAATTTGTGTTTTTTGTTTCATATAGCCCTTCATATCCATCAATTTAGTTCCACCTATCCTTGGGCGGGTCGCTGTGGCAGCAGGCTAAGCAAGTCAGGCAATAGCCCTCACCCAAGGGACACTGTCCAGCTCTTCCTTGATGTTTCTGAGGTATTCCCAAGCCAGCACAGTAAACTCCTCCATCCCACTCCCTCTTGCAACTGGTACAAGGATTGAAAAAATAAAAAACAATATCACTTGTAACACCAACTTAACTTTCTTAACAATAGATGTTCTAAATGACAAAACTTCTGTTTTCAAACAAACATTTAAAATGCTTTGCTGCTGTTTGCATAATTACCTCTAAGTGTTGAACTATATCATTATAAATTTGTTGAAGAGAAAGGCTCTAGCTCTTTTCTGATAAACTGTTTCACCAATTTGATGTTTAAAAGCATGAGAAGAATGGAAATATTAGAGGGAATGGCAGCAGAGGAGGAGAAGCAGAGGGAGACAGGACTAAGCAATAGCGTGGAGTCTAAAACAAAGAGACAAAAGAGAAAAAGAAATAATAATGGGATTGTGGGTTAAGGGGTTTCAGAGGAGGAGTTTATCCACGTGGAGGCTGTGGCTGAAGCAAAGCTGACAGCAGCAGCCTGCAGCTCTAATGAAAGTGTCTGTGGAGGGGAAAGGGTTTCATTAAAACCATATTGGAGGGCAACATCATTTCATCCTCACAGCCCACACACATATATCCACACACGCTCTGGAGAGCTAACAATCTCTGTAACCTCCCTATCATCCCATTTCCCCGTCTCTCTTTCATCTGAGCCGATCTAAAAGGCGAGGGAATCATTTTAGGCGATGCCAGGCGGATGAGCTCTGATGCTCTCGGCGGCTCGTCCAATTTTTTTGTGCATAAAAAAAAATGACAGCCTGAGTGGTGATAGTTATAGCAATAGGAAACATCTAGAGTTAGGAAGAGGCACTTGAAGAATGCAAAGATGGCAGCTTTAAACATTACTTTTGTTTTGACCCTTAAAAAAGACACTGCCACAGTCTACTCTGGTATTTCTACTTGATCTGGTTATGGCCTTTCTTGGCGTTTCTTCAAATGACTCAAACACATATAGTTTGTAAAGCAGCACCAACAATATCACTGACTTCCTAACAATCAGAGAATGGCATTTATTTCACCTAACCTGTTTAGTTTGACTTAAACAAACATGACTCTATTTGCCAAGTCAGAGAGGTTTGTTGTACCGGTGTGAAAGCTGTTAATCAGACCCTGATGCAGCCCACGCAAGACCAAAAGTGGGTCCCGCTCCTCTATTTTTTCTGACTCTGGTGTGGTTTGTGCACATGCCTCTTGGATCTTAACACAATGTCCTAAAAGCATGCAAGTGTGAGACTTTGCATTGGATCACACACTCGCTGCCCACACTACATCTGTTAAAAATACAATCTTCTGCTCTGTGAGTTTCAGGATCTCCTTGTAAACATTCTGAAATTTCACACTTTTATTTTGAATGCAGAAAAAAATAGGAAGTGTGGTGCTCTGATTGACAAGCCTTGCCCCGAACAGTCGCCGTGTAAACACAAGACAGAGTACAACATTTTATACACCCATATAAAGATTATTTATGTAAGACAATTCTAACTCTGAAAAACGAGCTAACAAGCTCTGCAAGTGAGAAAAAAATCAATGAAATATTCCTGTTTGACACTCCTGATGCCTTTTCATCTCCCATTTTTGTTGTTCCTTACATCTTAACGTGAGCAACAGAGAGAAAAAAAAATCAAGCCTTCAGCATTAGTTCAGGCCGGCAATGGAGTAAAGAGATCAGCTGATCTCATGCAAGCCCTCATCAGCTGATGGCCAGCTGATTAGCTCTAAGCACACTATTGGCTAATTGCACTCATGCTGCCATACATTAAACTGCTCCAGCCTAGCTATGCTTTGCTGCTCCCTCTGCAAGCTGCTTTTTAAAACCCTCCTCCACCCCAGCTCCTTTATACTGCTTCTGACCTAATCTGTGTCATTCTCATGTCATTGATGCCTGCTCTGCTCTGGGGTTTTTGCAAGAGTTGCATTAGGTTAGGATTTTTTCTGATATCGGTGCTAGATAGGTACATTTTTTTTTTTTTTTAAAGATTTATTTTTGGCCTTTATTAGATAGGACAGTGGATAGAGTCAGAAACAGGGAGGAGAGCGGGGAGAGACATGCAGGAAATAGTGCCATGGGCCGGATTCGAACCCGGGTCGCCTGCGTATATGGCGTGCGCCTTAACCACTCAACTACCGGCGCCTAGACAGGTACATTTTTAAAAGGTGCTGATGCCTAAACGGAGCCTGAACCAAGACTTTTCAGAGACTGTTTTAAAGTCAACAACTGAATAAGGGCTGCCTTGATATCATATATGATTCAGAAATAAGATACCAGGGATCATGTTGGTGTGGTGAGGTACTGAAAAGAAGCACTGAAATCTGCCTTGTAATTCAGTACAGTAGGTGTTGGATTTGTGTGTACCGGTATGTTGGTACTGGATTTCAACACTAATCCCTAAGCAGCTGCCAACTGCTGTGCACTTAATCTCACCATCCAGCAACATTTACAACGTTATTATGTAATTTAAGAGTGTAAAATTTGGTGACACAAAAAAAAACCCTTTGATTTCTTTTGTAGAAACATCTGATGGCTGTGGATGCTGTTATTTTAGTTTCAGATTCAATTAAACATGATCTTTCTGAGTGGAAATAGTGTTTTCAGCCAAACACATCTTAAAATCTGCCATCTCATTTACACATATAACTCAATGAGATATTTTGCAAGGTGACATAAAAGTTGTAGTTTTCCACAAAAAAAGAACGAAACCTTTATCTCTTGAAGTTGCCAAAATTTTAGACAAAGAATTAGATGCCGTTATGTCCTAAATTTCCCCCAGGAGGAGTCTGGCTCCAAAATGTCCATAACCTTTTAAAAGGATTAATGGAAGTAGGGCTCATTTTTTGGCAGGCTTGAGTTTGACGGGAGGAAATGCAATAGTATGTGAGGAGGTTAGCCGGATCATTGAGATTTAACCGAGAAAAGAGAGGGGGTGAGGACTGAGAGCGAGGAAACCCCAAACCAAGGTTACAGAAGAAGTGTTTGGAGAGTCTGCGGGCCGCATTAACATACAGCAGAAAGAAGGAGATAAGGACAGGAGGGCCGAGTGCAGGATTGAGACGCAGCCACGCCGATAGGAGGAGGGATGGTTGCAGTGTTGAGATAACGGCGAGGCCTGGAGCTGATAGATGAGGGCAGCTCCAAGGTCAGCCTGAGAGCGCAGGATGACTGCATAACATTATCATCCCTTAGCAGTGTGTGCTTTCATATGCGCAGATCTGTGAGGGGTTGCTCTGTAAATCTGGACATGTTGTATATCTGTGATTTTTGTATCAATATCACACATTTATGGACCGGCCCTGCAGAGAGGCCTTGACACTGAAGAGTGGATATCAGCCCTTTAAAACAGCCCCCCCCCCCAAACACACACACACATTTCAACTTACCAAATCTTGGTCTAAAGCTGATAATATCTACAATCGATAACAGCTAGATCCTTTATTCTTTATGTGGCTTAGAGCAAAGACTACCATCTTTTTGCCATCTCTAATGACATCTTTACATTAACCTACATAAATTGTGGTGCAAAACAAGATGAAAATGAGAGGCAGGGTCAGGCAAAAGCTGACCCCAGGAGATCAGTGCTTGCCAAGCTACAAATAAATCTTGATTAGAAACAATAAAGGTAGAACATAAGGGTTGGGGTTGCTCCGTGCCCAATGGATTCTAAAGCTTCTGTGCTGAGGAGAGCGGGGATGGGAAGAGTCAGCTGCTGGATTCTACATGCACCCGGCATGCTTCCCCTGGCCTAATCCAGCTCACCAACACTAGATGCCCAGAACCTGGTGGGTTGGGCCTGCTCTTGGGGACGCCTGCATGCATCATGGAGGGGTATCCCTCAGCCTGAAGGACACTGGGAGAAATGAAGCATTATCTGGCACAGGCCTTGGCAATGGCCATCAGGAGGCCAGAGAAGTGCAGGCCCAGGGTTGACTTGGTGAAGTGATGAACTTGCATTTGCTCCCATACTGTATCGACCCGATGCTGAGTAGGGACTGACCGATTGCCCATCTGGATGATTATTGGGGCTGATACTCAGGATTTGCACGTTTATCGCTATCAGTGTTTTCCTCTAATATCATAGGAGCAAAAATGCCACTGGAGCTGCATCTCTACTAGAGCTGGACAATTAATTGTAAATTAGGTTAAATTGCATTAAGGCCTGCTGGAATTTCCAAACTGCAGCAGTTGCAATAGTTCATTCTATCTAATATTAATGCAGCTTAGCATTAGTTTAGGGAAGTCATACGCCCAGCTGCGATCGCCTCCCAGCTCCCACAGCCAATCATAGCTCTTCCTCTCAACACAGCGGTCCATTTAAATGTGATGTACTGCTGCTTCTGGCAAAGCATCACATCCTCCACCCCAGCCTCCTCCTTTATAGCTTAAAGCTTGTTGCACCCTGACATTCAGATTCATGCTATTTTATTTTGCAATAAAATGGTTAAATATATAAGTGTGTTCCTGGCTAAATAACCTTATAATATAGAATGATTTTCTGCTTGTATTTGTTAAAAAACACATATGATGAGGAACCTCAAATGATAATTGCATATTAACTCTGAATTAAATTGTTTTTGTGAGTCGCGTGGCTCTTGAGCCACATGTGGCTCTTTTGTGATAATTTGTGGCTCTTTTATGTCTGAATTTGAATATTTTCCCCCCAGAGAACCTGAAAAAGGTCAACTTAAACCTCAGAAATCATGCATTGCAAGTACCATTAATCATTTTTTCCCACTCTTGTACAGTTGTCAACCTTTATTTTTTGTTTGTATATACCATTGCCCTTATTTGTAATTCTCACCCCTTTTTTGCCATTTTTAATCTACTTTTACAGGTTTTTAAGCCAAAGTTTGCCACTTCTTTTGTCCCCTTTCTCCATTATTTTCTTTTCTGTCCTGATTTCTGCTATTTGCAATTTTTTTGGATGTTTTTGCCATGTTTTGCCCTTTCTCACTAATTTAAGCTACCATTTTCCATTGAATGCCACTTTTTTCCCCATTTTTGCCACTTTTGTCCATTTTAGTCTCATTGCACTCATTTTTTGCCACATTATTACAATTTTTGACCATTTCTACCACCTGTAACTCATTTTCTAATCAACCTTGCCACTTTTTCCTCTCCATTTTTGCCAATTTTCTCCCATTTTTTTGCCAGTTTTTGTCCATATTGCCACTTTTTGCCCATTTTAGTTTCTTTTCACTCTTTTTGGTCACAGTTTTACCGTTTTTGACCAAGTTTGCCACCTGTAACTCGCTTTTTTGCCATTATTAAACCAGTTTTTGTGTCGTTCATCTTGCTTTTTGCTATTTTCAAATTCTTGCTATTTTTTCCCCTTCTTGCACATTCAAGCTGCCTTTTGCCATTGAATGCCACTTTTGCCCATTTTAGTTACTTATTATTTGCAACATTTTACTGGTTTTTGACCATTTTTGCCACCTGTAACTAATTTTTTAATCAATTTTTGCCTTTTCTCCCCTTATTTTTTTCCAACTTTCACCCATTTTTTGCTACTTCTTTGTCGCTTTTTGACCATTTCACCACTTATTTTGCCACTTGAACCCATTTTCGCCACTTTTCACTACTTGGATTGTGGCTCTTGCAAAGGTTTTTTTTTTTTTTTTAAATGTAGCTCTTTGGTTGAGCAGAGTTGAGTAACACTAATCTACTCTATACAATTGCCTTTAGCGCTCCAGTTTTATTTAATGTTATCTTAAGATGCTTTGCATAGATGGCAGGTCTTAACTGTATTCACTGTTATAATACTTATGAAGGCCCAACATTAATCCACCATGAGCTCAGCACTAAGCAAATGTTAGCAAAGTCACAGTGGCAAGGACAAACGTCTCTTTCACAGGCACTGAATTTGATTTTCCAAAGCATTTCTAACACTGTTAACAGCAGTTAGGATTTATTACATTACATAACCTTTAGCTTCAGTTGTTCAGATTCTAGGGGTACAAAAACTCTAAAAAAATATTATAAGAAAATGACTTCATGGGTACTAATGTGGGCACTAGCGGGCAAATTCCATAGGAGAGCTCTGAAAGAACAGTTCTATATGAAGGCAACAACTCTCTAATTATCTTCAAAAACAGACTGCAGAAGAGAGAGAATAGACACTAAAGGCTGACCATGAAATGACTCATCAAGCAGAACAACAACAAATATAAACAAACAAGTGAAGAAATCCAATATTTATATATTTACAGCATGTCCTCTTTTCCCTTAAGCTTTTAAGAGAAAGAGACGACCGTCTATGTCCTTCTGAGGCTTCAACTTTAGAATATCTGAGCAATAATGATGCAAACACTCATCTGTTCTCATCTGTTTCTATTTTAATATACAGTATCAAGAACTTTTCAGGGACATTTTAAGGTCTTTCTGACTACCTCAAGTACGTGTAAAAACAAAAAGAGGCAGCAAACCGATCAATGCATCTTGAGTTAACATGTGTACTACCATGTGCTGTGTGTACAGAGGAAAAGAGCTCTCATTGAGAGTGGAGCTATGAAAACCATGCTAAGTATGCAGGTGGTATGCAAGGAAGGCCCGCTCTCCAACAATGATCGAAACCACGTGGGGGGGAGGACAGAGAAGAGGAGGCGGAGAGGTGCATAATGAGGAGAAAGAGGAGAGATGAAGATAAGGAGGAGGGGGTGGGTGTGGGTGAGGGTGAGGAGGGAGAATGAAGGGCAATGAAGAGGGAAAGGAACAAGAAGCCAGAAGAATACAAGGGGAGGAGTAAAGGGGGAAGGGGGCTTTAAAGTGATAAGAATGAAGAGAGAAAAGAGGAGGAGGAGGGAGGGAGGAATTACGGTAAAAGGAGAAGAAAACAAAGTAAAAGGAGGAGAAGTTTAAGCCAAAAGATGAGGCAGCAGAAGAGGAGGAGAGATCTTGAGAGGTAAGGGAGTAATTGGTAAACTGGTAATTGGTAAAGCAGAGAGCGCACAAAAGAAACAAAAAAAAAACGGTAAGGGGAAATTAAGTTTCTGCTCATCTCTGGACGTCTTGATTTACCATGCTTCTAAAGATGGGCTTAAGCAATCCACTTTTTAGTATGGTGTAGACACTATGCAGATGACCCGATGTTTAGTAAGTACTCTATTCCCATTGACTTTTTGTTATAATCAACTTTTTTGGGCCTTTCAACCCTGACAGGTATCTGAAGGATGCAGAAGCGTAACTTTTTTAGAGATGCCCCAGTCAGGTTTTCATGCCGCTGATACCCACGCTCATCATCTATGATTGAGATAACATTACAGATACCGATCATCTTTTGTTTTGCTGAAGGTTACAACAGCTTGTTTGGTAGTTGATCAGTCTACCTAGCGAGCCCAACTGTCCAACTTTGTAGTGCGCTGAGATCTCATACAGGTTGTAAAAGATAGCAGCTGGTAGACTTGAAATGAACAGGAAGCTAACTGAATAAATATCAACCATGGCCATTAGAGAAGCACTGTGATTTTATAGAATATATTTGAGAATATCTTTTGGATTATGCTTTGGCATTGTCTGTATATAGGGATGCCCTGATCATGTTTTTTTGCTGCTGATACCAGTGTCGATTATCTATGAGTGAGATCAGCTGATATGTGTTTTGAAGTGGTTGATCAGTCAACTTAGCTTTGTAGTGTACGGAGACAACCTCAAGGTGGCAGTGTAGGCTGATGAAATGAGCACTAAAGCCATCCTTATTCAGTCAACATGTTTTTACTTTGTTAACAGAGGAGTACAAAATAAACTCCCAAAGATTAGTGTTGCAAAAGTCCTACAGTAAGGACACTGAATACAATCGTGTTCATTAATTCTAGGGATGAACGATGTTCAATATTTGCCAATATCTGATACACCGATGTTTACAAATTAATCTTAGCCAATACCAATTTATAATGTAGTTCATACCTGAAGCTTCAGTTCTTAAAACACAAATAAAAATTAAAGAATGAGGACCTAAGGGGAAAAAATGTCTGACAAAGGTTTGATGGTTGTGCCAAAAACTCCACAAACTTATTTAAGCATATAACTGATATACACAGCTAATACAAGCCAATATTTACAGCCCATGTAAGATAGGATTTACAGTCAGTATAGGTTGATATTGCAAGCTGATAAAGGCCAATATTTACAGCTGATACAGGTTCATCTACCCAGCTGATAGAGCTGATTTGATGATACAGCTAGTACAGGTTGACATTTACATTTAATTAAGGACTATATTTGCAGGTCATAGGCCAATATTTACAGCAGTTATAAGTTTATATTTGAAGATGATATAGGTCGATATTTACAGCCAGTATAGGTTGATTTTTTCAGCTGATAAAGGCCAAAATTTATAGCCGATATAAGTCGACAATATTACAGCCAATTTCGACTGATATTTGCAGTTAATATAAGATTATATGTGCAGTTGATACAGGCCAGTATTTACAGCTGACATGTTGCTATAGGACGATATTTACAGCTGATATAGGTTGATCTTTCCTGCTGATAAAGGCTGATATGTACAGCCAATATGGGCCGGTAATTAGGCTACAGCCAATTTTGGCCATTATTGCATCTCATTTAGGCCAATATTTGCTGCCAATAAAGGCCAACATTTACAGCCAGTATGAGTTGATATTTACAGCAGACATACGATGATGTTTACAGTTGATATAGTTTGATCTTTACGGCTGATATAAGATGATATTAACAGCCAATATAGGCCGATGTTTGTATCTCATATAGGCCAATATTTCTTGTCAATAAAGGCCAAGACTTAAAGCTGATATTGGTTCATATTAAGAGTCAACAGATTTAGGTATTTACAATCAATATGGTTAGATATTTATAACCAACATAGGTTATTTCAGACTCTGGGGTTTTAACCACAGGAGATCAGTTCTGATGTAAGATGACTAGAAGAATTTATTCTGGCCAATAAAGAGATAAGTTCAGAGGGATGGGAGCCCATACAAAGCACAAGAGCAGAGACGCAGAGTTAGTCATATAAAAATTAAATGCAAACCATTCAGCCATGATTTGATAATTCCAGACCGCTTACAGGCAAAAATGTCAAACATTTTTATCTTCAGTTCTCTAAAAGTGATGATTTTCTTTTTTTTATCTTGAGCCAACAATGTCAAATGCCTAAAACAAATGTCAAAATCACCTGAGATCTCTTTCAAATTTTCAGTCATGAGATAGACTAAAAGATCAGTTCATTAAATGTTAAAACATTTGTCAGATTTTACAGTAACTAAAATTATCATTAGTTGTCACTCTGCAGGCTGGGAGCAGGCCTGGAGGGACTGAAAAGCTTGGTGTCAATCATGTGTGTGGTCTGTCAGTGAGCCGTTTGTAATCCTGCACTGGTGTTACCAGAGGTGCCAAACCCTCTGTGTAATCTCTGTCTCACTGCTTGTTCTCTGTCAGCACAGGTGAGGGTGAAGCTGTGCTGAAAAACTGCAGAAAAAGAACCAAAAGAGACAACAGCTTTAAATTCTTAACAACAAAATCAGGTAAAGGGTCAGCACGTCTCGACAAGGATGCACACAATATACCCGGTGCTGTACAAGACAGGGAGAGGAGTGTATGAGTGACATCCCTGGACAAACAGACTGCAGAAGACAACACAGCAGAGACATACCAGCCAGAAAAATCCTTCTCACACCTCTGCTGGTGATCCTGTAGGCTCCGCTGAGTGCCAGACGACTCACACATACACCAACCATCTCACACTGATTCTTCAGATGGTCTTTGATAGAACAGTTAGACCCTGAACAGAGTGTGATTACCACATGTATTATTCAGTGAATTAGGTTGTGGGAATCATTCTACATTGTCTTTAAAGAAACTCGTGGGTGAGCTGCCATATTGGCCCTGCTTATCAGCCTCAGCCATCAGCCTAATAATGTGGCAGGGATGGATATCAGTTATCAATGTTTATCGGCTGTGACCAATGGACTTATTGCTGGCATCTTGTATTTGTAGCTGCTTAATCAGATAAGAGATTTTACTGGACAAAAAAGTGACCTGTTGGATGAACTCTGGTCTGATTTAATGGTCAAATATTAGTGAAAATGTTGGCCTACAAGGAGTGTTACATTAAAAGAAATGCTACAAAACTACATCTCCATAGTAAGGCTGGGCAATTAATCGCAAATTAGAGCAATATGGCCTTCTGTAATTCTCAAAATGCAGACAGTGCAATATTTCTTCAACCAAAATCTGTAAAAATACCAGTTTAATGCAATTTTGTTTTGCAGCAGCAGCAGCAGAGATTTTATGTTCTACACATTATGCAAACATTCAAGTGTCTTTTTTAGAATTTTTAAAAAAGTCCTTCTTGTCTCGTTTATGTTTTTTTTTTTTTATCAAAATGACGACAACATAAAAATCCCCTTCAAAATGGCAGTTGATTTAAGATTTGGAATTTGTAATAAGTTTTTTTAATCAAAATTCTCTGTCCCAATTTTTAAAATCTAATATAGTGCAGGTTATTACATAGAATGAATTATTGCTTATGTTTGCTGAACAACACAAAGGAACTTGAAAGGGTCTTTAAATCGCAATATTGGGGGGGTGCAATTCGATTATTTTTTGCAAATCGTTCAGCCAGGGTTTTTTTTTTTTGTGTTGTTTCCTTAATTCCTTTACAGCATTGCGTATGCTCTTCCCCTCTCACCAACACAGCTCTCACTTTTATTTAAGTGAAGAGCAGAGGGAGCCACTGCACATGCTCTGATTAGCTTGAAAGTAAAAGAAGGTTAACAAAAAATGTAGAATAGCCTCACTCTGGGGACAGACAGACCTGGAACATTGCGAAATACTTTACAGAATTTGCATTTTGGAAAATGATTTTGCAGGGGATTTGTTTTTGTCCAAACTTTTAGGGGGCTTCCAGCCTTTTTTTTTTTTTTTTTTTTTGATAAGACAGCTGAAAAGAGACAGAACATGGTGAGAAAGAGCATCAAACATCACCATGACTGGGAATCAGTCCTACGACCAGCGCCTCAAGGAATGTAGTCTCTGTGTGTTGGCGCCTGCTCTACTAACTGAGCCAAACCAACATAAGCTCCATGTTTTAAAGCAGTGATTCAAAGCTGGTCTATCCTCAGGATCCACCACCACATCCATATGAGAAATGTCATAACTCCATTAAGAATTTATGTGTAAAGAGAGCTTGGATCATCTTTCATCAGGGAATCTCTTGTTTTGGAGGCATCTCTCCTTTTAGAAGGTGTATTAGTTGTGATGGCTGATGGACACCACAGTCATGTTTCTCTCAGATTCACCTTTCCTCTACTTCCAGAGGCCCTCCTCTCTGACAAAACCCTGCACCTCTTCAGACACAAGTTCCCATGTTGATGCTGCAGGGTGACCATGTCAGGGTTGCAAATGTCTAAACATCCCCCCTCCAAATCTCCAGGATCACCACCGTCTCGCCGCTTGGCTCAGGGCACAACCTCGACTCCTTCCCCCAATTTATTACTGACTTTTACAGGAGCAGGGGTTGAGAGCCGGTGCAGTGCTTGTACATGTGTCTGAGGTTTGGAATGAATTGCTGCGAGGGAATCCTGCAGCATGCGTGCGCTCTTACATTATCTTGTCAGAGAAAGAAGACGATGAGCGAGTGAAGCAGCAGGCTATGAACAGTGGCAGTGGAGCGTTGGAGAAATACAACAGAAAAGATAAATTAGAGGAAATAAAGATGTAATGGGAGAGAATTTTATAGTGCTGACAACTCAGTTGGAGCATGTTTGCCTTGTTTGTCACTGACAGTGAGGTTGCTAAAGAGGATGGAGTGCACCTTCATTATGCACAAAGTTTAAACAAACTAGATCAAGAAGTAATCTTTGAATAAACCAGCTGGAAAGGCATGCTTTATCTCTTTAAAAATCCTATTTAAAATGCTGTTGTAAAAGGTTAAGCATCTGAAAGGTTTTTGAGTTTGCATTCAAATCCTTACAAGATCAAATATATGAAAAATAAAGAAAAAACTGATAAAATCATCATGTCTTCAATGACATTTTCAGCAGCGACATCTCTCTTTGTGGAAGATCTAGCTCAACAACATTGATCTCAGAGTGATTTAACTTTTTCAGAATTAAAATGTTAATAAAATTCTGTAGGATGAGTTATATTTCAACGCCACAGCAGACGTTAATTATGAGAAGGAAGGGATCATATTGCATCTGTGTCTCCATTAGTTAGAGCTGGCGCTGACAAAGTCCCCCTCCTGTTTCTGGGAAAAGAAATCCGTGAATCAGCCGATGTGTTCACTCGGCCTGTGATGAAGGGCGGGACAATGTGAGGGCTTTAACAGATTGTTCTGAGGAAAAGGACAGCGTGGGGGGATGGAGAGGAAGGCAGTCATTGTGGAAAGCTACAGAGAGGAGGGTGAAATAAAAAGGTGATGAAAAGGTGGGATTACAGAAATGAGAAACAGAGGGCAAGATGTAGAGAGTGAAGCCGAGATACATGTTTTGGTGCTTCATTTACAGTCTTGAGGATCACTGGGGAAACCAATCAGCTGGTTTGAGTAAACAGTGCCAAACACCTTAAAAGAGATATTCAGACTGAATAACCACATGACTGACAATGTTTTAAATATATATGCTCAGTTGTCTCTGAGAGGTTATTATAAACAATGTTAGCATACATAGAAGACATGTTGATGAAGTAAGAGAGCCTGAGGCGAAGCTCCAACCTCTCAGGATGATCTATTCTGCATAAGTTAAAATTGGGCATGAGCTCTACAATTAAATGAGTTTTTGCAACTCAAAAACAGCAGTGGTGGTACAACCTTTCTTATCAGGTGCACTTCTGCATGCGCTGTGTGCACACTTGCCCAACCAAACCCTTTCACTCAGCAAGTTTAGAGGATTTAATGATTGTGGATGGAGATCAAACCCCTTTAAGCTTGCAACCAAACCCCAGTTCCTAAGACATATGGTTATGTTATCAGATCTCTGGTGCAAAAGCATGCATTACATTCATCTGCACATGCACATCTGCCTTGTGCATCAAATCAAAGCTAAACTTGGCACTAGGGGTGCGCGGTAGATGGTGTAAATGATATAAATTTGGCCTATGGTAGAGATTTGGACTCTACCAACCAATCACGATGAAACTTGTTAATGACGTCATCATATATCGCCCAGGGTACGCCTTGGCACCTTGGACTGTCAGATGGAAAAAATATAATAACTATCAGACCACTGCTAGGAGTAGCATGCACTACTGACCCTGGCTTTAGTCGCTGCAGAACAGTTATCCTCCTCATCTGCTCCAATCAGCTGTAAACATGCGCTGCCAATCTTTGCAGCAAGTCCTGTTACTTAAAAATATTAATCTGGGTTGCAGATGGACTAGTGGTTAGGTTGCGCCCAATGTACTTGGGTGGGGGGTCTCAAGTCCAGCCTGTGGCTCTTTAGGCATGTCATCCTCCACTCTGCCGTCTCTGTTTTCGGCTCTATCCGCTGCCCTATCTCTGTAATAAAGGCAAAAAGTACAGAAAATAAAAAAAAAAAAGTAAAAATATATACCAATCCTGTGTTTAATCTGTGGTGAAATCAACAGAATTAATTAATTAATTAAGTAGGACTTAAAAAGCTGACAGATGGTTATTATGATGCGTTCAAGGAAAGCCCAGTAAAATTACTGTTCTGCAAATGAAAATAAAATGTTCATGATGTGTTCAAATATAACATTCAGAAAGAGTGTTTTTGACATTACAGTCATTAAACAAAAAAATTTGTTTGATTTTCTGCAAAATACAATAGTTGGAACTGATGGAACCAAAATAATTTTAACATTTTGTTTGGGGATGTCAAACATTTTTAATAACATCTGTGAATCTATCCAGTCTATCACAATTAATCTCCCTTTCTTGTGATCATATTGTAATTCAGGTTTTTGTACAATCTCAAACTAAGGGTCACTAACTTCCTGTTTTGATACAGATCTGCACAGAAAATAAGCAACTTTGGATATATTTAAGATTATGACATGAACTTAAGCACAGAGAAAAGAAACGTGTTATGAATTGAACAGGAAGTATGAGAGCAGTAAAAAGGTAAATGTTTGATAAAACAAGTTACAGATGAGTTTGGTCTAGCTGTCTGTGAGTTTTAAAGTAAAATGAGACATACAGGAGCAGTGGTGGACTGATTTTCAGTACTCATTTGTGTCTTTACACCAATAATAGAAAAGTGTTAATAGTAGTATTGACAAGAGTCATCAATTATGATAAAACTATGATATGATAAAACTATGTCTCACTATGATAAAACAATACCTATCCCGTCTAATAATTGTGTAATTGATAAAACACTTTTCTAACTTACCAAGCAAAACAATGTTTGACCGTCACATATGGTGCATTGCAGTTTAAGATGTCAGAATTCCTCCAGGTCTGCCCTTCAATAATTGTATTTTCATGAAAACGCATGTCCGACTCTGTTGAGGGCTGCTGGTGGAACGAAATTTGGCCAAACTTTGAGTGCAGGAAAAACTCTGAAACCGAGGGGACAAGTTACTAAATCAAAAAGTCTCAGGGCCAAAAAGAGCTGATAAAGGAGAGAAATCCAGAGGGAGTATGTATTAATACTAGTTATCTGTCTTCATCCAGACAGGTCAAACCAGAGGGAGACCCCAGGGTAGGCTTAGACCAAAGCTGAGGAATATTCCTCTCAATTTCACTGTGGAAAGTTCCCACAATCCCCAGTGGGGAGCGGAGTTGCTGAAGGCAACCATGTCACAGGGACAGCTGTTAGCATACAGCCATCAAACTAGAAAAACTGGAAAATAAAGACACTCATTTCACCTTAAAAAAAGCCCTGCAGACAGTTAACAGACTAGTCAAAAGTAATCTGCAGCTTGTGATATCAAACATTTCACTGTTTTACCTTGATGTTTTTTTATTGACTTTTGATTTGTAGCAAATTCCTTTTTTTCTGTGGTTAGTGTTGCTACTGTCCGTGGACCAAAAGTTCCTTTATTTCTTTCAAATTAAAACAGTTTGTATCAATACAGGAAGAAAACTTTTGCTTCAAACAGTTCTAATTAAAATATGACAGTATTTTCTTGAGAAAACCTTGACTCAGCTGTTAACTTTAACTGGGGAAAGAAACTCAAATCAAACTACTGAAATACTTTCCTGGAATCATTGGACACCAGTGAGTCATTTTGTACATGCACTCCTTCATATTTCTTAATGTATAACAGCTTTAAACATTGTTTTTTACAGAAGAAGCACTTTACAGCTGTCCTACAACCAGGCCATGGTTTTAGTCATCACTGATGAATCAGTGCAACTCTCAAATATGTCAAAAATCTAAAAGTCTAGATCATAAAATACATATCTTTGCATTTATTTGATTCGAAAATCAAGGTAAGTTAAGCACACAAATCAAGACTGGGAAGAATTGCTACACACTGCAAATTTGGACTTTTGAAATGCAAATTATTGAACTTCAAACATGCAATAAACCAAAATTAACTCAATAATTAGAAATCAATCACTATTTAGAAATTTTGCTATTTCATAGTCCTGTATAATGTACGTATTTCTGAAACAACCAAAAGTCTACTGAGTGCCATTAAGACTCAATCTAACATTCCCATTGAGTTTGGTCTGATCAGCCCCAACATTTTATTCCTACAAAGTCTTTGAGAGTGTTTTTCAACATTTCACCTATTTTAGTGTTAGAGTTATGTAAAAACTTGTTTAATTAAGGACGTCCCTGATTGGACTGATTTGCTGCCACCCTGACCTGGCCCTAAAAAGTGGAAGAGAATCAGACTTGCATATTTTTTCCTCTCTAAAATCTCATTTCATTTAACTGTTTAATTGAATTTCACTAATGTCATGGCTGCTTCTTCACAGGCATGCAAGGTTACTTCCAGCCATATCTGATTAAATAATCGTTTTCCTGTAAACAGCTGAGTTACTGAACATTTTTAATTAGGCCTTGCATGCTTTTGTCTCTAAATGCAAGCTGTTAGAGCTCACTGATTTAAAGGAAATGTTTTATTACACACTTTGAGTGACTCACTCTCTATCAGGCTGTTCACATGTCAGCAGCCCACAATCTACTTCCTATCTACTGAACAATAAAGCAAGTTAAGCATTAGCCACTTCTTAAAAACACTCAGCTTATGTGGGATTTACAGCCAGCCTCCTCTACTTACAGCAAGGCAGCATGGGAGAACGCGTCAACAGTGGAGATGAACGTGCTCCATTAACGTTATCTACACAAATAGCTATCATGCTTAATTGATTCAGCAATCCACTACCTCCAGTGCAGGAAAAACAAAGCAGGGGAGTAGGAAAAGAAAAGGGAGGGAGCCTGCATGGGTCATTATAAGCTCATTTTATGAACTTTAAGCCATGGCTTTAAGAACAAATAACAACTATGAACACTATCTTTGAGGTCAGGGCAGAAAGAGGAACACAAAAGAATGATTTTCAAAGATAATCCTACATTAAAAGAGTTTAGCCTGAATCTTTATGTGCTTCAAAACTGCAGTGAGGAGGACAAACATGAAATATTTCCCAGGAAGAGACTGAGAGCATCTCCCCCCTCAAGATAAACCCTTCAGTCACTGTTCTCTGAATTCATGCATCAAAACAGATTTATTTACTGAGAAATACATCTCCATATTTTTCACAGGTGCTAAACAAGCAGGCCCCTTCAGGTGCTGATTCTCATCAGGCCTCTGGTTGTCATTCATGTCTGAAAACCTGGTTTATTAACTATTGTAGTCAGGAGGAGGCTTCTGTTGTCTGGTTTCTATTGTGATGTGCACTGAAAGACTGACTGGCCTTCATATGCTGTGTATTTCAAGGCTAAATTAAGTAAATACAGCAACAACAATGGCTCAGAAGTCAGAGTAGAGGATAGAAAATGCATCACACCTGCTATCAAAGGAGAAAAAAAATGAAGAAAACTGCTTGGTTTTTGTACCTTACTTCCAAAATGTTTCAATGAAGCCATGCACAGCTGAAAATGTGTTTTTCTACACCAGAGTTGACCTTTTCTCCACTTCTTTGTTGTCTGTTTCTCCATCAACAGCTCTCTGCTTACAGTCTCTGTCACAGTCCACACACAGTGCACATGAAGATCCGACAGGTCATTGAGGATTGTCTCCAGAGAAATAATGTGTGGTAACTAATGCACTGAATGTTGCAAAAGGATGTGTCTCACAGTGTCTCACAAAGCCTTAGATAAAGCCCTGCAATCTCTTGTTCAGCAAAACCCAAAACATTTAGTTAACTGTACACTAATGGAGAATGAAACAGACCAGAATTAGATCCTTTCTTAGACCTGGATCCCCACTAACAGGATTTGAGTCCAGATTTCAGCCTGATCATGTATTGTTTGTTGTGGTTTATACAGGAGGAGACGATGGCTGGTCACAGCCCGATCAGCTGTGGTAGCATGAATAGCTGGCATATTTGAAATTCTACTCATTTGTCTGCATACTGTCACATACTGAGAGCAGAGCCAAGAGCCTCGTCCATGTCTTCAGGGCTTTTTATTCACGAATGTGCCTGCACAGACTGGCATCTGAAAACAGCACCACAATAACAGACATGCCTGTATGATTTTTTCCCCTCTTGTCCTAACAGACATGAACAAGAGAGACGCTGGCAGGAGAGAGCTGCAGATTTCAAACTGACAGGGAGTATTTGTTTTGATGGAGCTGCTGGTTAGCTTGTGTTTGTTGGTGATGCTGAGTGTGTGAGAGAGAGCAGGAGAATGAGAGAGTTTCTAATGGGGTTACGTAGTTGAGCCGTGCACCTGTGGGAGTTTTCAAAAACACTTTATTGACAAGTGCTCAGTCCTGATTGAACACGATGCTCATGCTTGGCAATCAGACTTTGTGTGAGCTCATACTGTGGTTCATATGCTTTGGATAAGCATCTTAAAGGACTAACTTGTACAAATGAGCCATGATTTTCTACAAATTTTAAAAACTCAATTCTTTTGTAAAATTAGAAACACTCATGCCTCTATTATCTCAGTTGAAAAGTATTTTTTTAAGGTGCTGGTTAGTTCCTTAAAAAAATAAGATTTCAGAGGGGAGGGCAGGCACCCATACAGAGGCTACAGTCCTAAACACACCCATCTTTAAGAATATGTGTTCTTAAGTAATGTCACTTGAATTAAAAAATCTAAGTACTTAAAAGACAAGAGAAGAAACTAAACAGCAACTAAAATGCAAAGCTTTTTATGAGTGACACACAGTAAACAATAATGACTAAGATGCTCCAATCTCTTGGGGACCAAAAAAGTGAAACTAATAATTATTCTATGACAAAAAAAAAATCTTCAAAATGTTCAGATATTTACAAAAAGTAGTTCCTGTCTGCAGTGACACAGAAGGCTACGTCACAGGCTCTCTGTCTCTCTTTCTCTCCATTCTGATCTATTCAGAAGAAGTGCATTTTGGCAAAGCATGACCTAACACAGCCTGCCATTGGATGTCACAGCCCATGTGGCAATCAATGTGGGAAAACAATATGGTGGCTCATGCTAAGGTAGTGACAGAAACAATTGAAAAATATATTTAAAATTGATAAAAATACATTCTATATCTGAGTTACTGGTGTCGATTTCATCTTTAAATGCCCTGGAAAGCCACTTAAGTTTCAGGCTTGCTAGAAAAGCTTCTGTAAGGGCTATGAAGGCATGGTTGGCATCATTAGAACAGCACAATAAAGGGCTTCCAGAGGGACAAAAGTAAGTGGCTCTGACTTATGGTTCAAAAATTATTTAACCTTTGTAACCCCTGTCTCTTTTTGTCTGAATATGACATCATCAGTCTCAGAGGGCTAAGGAGCAAAGAAGGAAGTAAACACAACTGTAGCATTACAGACTGTAGAGATGCTTTGGAATCAGTTTACCTTGCTGGCACTGTTAAGTAAAATAGACTGAGAATGCTAAATGCTTAAACTGCTATCCTGATTAAAGGAATTTACATTGTTTTTAGCATCAGGCTAAATGCACATCACTGTCAATCTAGGGGAAATTGATTCTTATCAATAGCTGGAATTATACTTAAATTTCATTTGAATTATGACCTTCAAAGTGTAATTTCTCTTGAGCATCATCTCCCTACTCATGCCGGAAAATAGGAATACATTGGGTCAGATAAAGGCAACGTAAAGTATTTATATATAAACTTGGCTTTTCTTGCCTTTTATTTGAGAGGTAGGACAGTGGATAGAGTCAGAAACAGGTATGAGAGAGCAGGGTAGAGCCACAGGCCAAACCTGAACCCTGGGCCACCTGCATACACAGGACATGACCTAACCACCAGGCCATCTGCATCCTGAAATTAAGTAAATTCTAAAAATTAAAAAGTGAAAAGTAATATAGAGGTAGAAAAGGTGACTATCCACTACCTTATTTCTGCAACCAGAAATAAGGTAGCTGCTTGCCAAAGAGAACTAGGAGCCTTATGCTTAAAAAACTTCTTAAACCATAACTTTGCTACCTTCATTACTTATTTTATGGTTGACATCTAAGATATTGCTCACTGCAGCTGTAAAGTAGTCAAAAGCTGTATTTTGAAAAGAAACTTGGCTCTTTCTGGAGTTTCCTGAAGAGGATAAAAACTTTGATTCATAATGGAAATGACATCCACTTATTCTCTGCAATTTTAAGCACAAAGAACTATTGCTGGCTGGGGTTGGTGAAGAAGAGGCTATTCAGAGGATGAAAAGTTTTCCAGTTCTGCGTAAAGGGCACCTTCAGCCAGAGTACCATCCACTAAGAGAGGGAATGACAGAGAGATGCAGACGTTCAGGACAAAATAATGGTGCTGAGTTCAACTGGAAAAGTGATGTGAGCTTTAGCTTTCTCCTCTTTTACCTGCAGCCACTTGATCTTCAGGTTTATAATGTGATTAGATCAACCCAGGTGTGTGTCGGTGAGTGAGTAAGAGGCAGATGACAGGTGCAGACAGCAGCAGCCTCAGAGCCACATGAGTGTGATCTTCCTCTGACCTGACATGACGTGACAGTGTTATCCCTCAGAGAGAGATTCAGCCTCGTCTGTTCCTCTGATCTGTCGAACACAGAGTGCCGTTGCTCTGCTGTCGCTGCGGTGAGCGAGGAGCAAAAACCGGCATGTACGCAGAGAATGGCAGCCAAGTTTGCTAAGCTGTTAATAAACTGGCACTGGCGGCGCTCCCATTTAGGTTTTTTTGGAGCCTCGTGAATGGTGTCTCTGGATACGTTTCAGAGCAGAAGCTGAATCTTCAGAGTTTCTCACTTTAAAACATAAACTAGCCACTTTTTCAGGAAGTTTAAGAGGAAATAAGTTTAAAATGTCGGCATGTGATTAGTTTTGACAATAATATCAATACTGTCATAATGTAAAACAAAGCCCAATGTCCTTGCAGTGTGAAGGGAAAATGCAATCATCATAAAAAAAGATAAAATGTTGCATTCAACATCTACAGTGATAAAGAGACTTAGGAGGCCTCTGCTTCCTGATGTTCTTGCAGAGTGAGACATCTCTGCACGTGTTAATCTGGATTAATTAATTGAGATTCTGAATCGTGTTAATGTCGATCAAAATGAGGCAGGTTAACTCCTGCAGCCACTAATTAAAGGAGATCATTTGTGGCAATTAAAGTCTTCAAATCAATTTGACAGAGTAGGTCACAGCACTGCAGCATGTCTTCAGCTGTCCCAACAATCCATAAAAACAGCAGAGTTAGAAAACAGACGATGCAGCATTACTCTCAGCAATTGCCATCAATCCATCTCACTTTTTCATTTAGCAGACCTAGCATATTGAATAAGTCGGTCATTCTTCCTCTTACTGGGAGATTGTAGAATCCAGTCAGTCTTTGACACTTTCTTTGTGTTAATGGGTGGGGATGAGTGTCTCACAGCTTCACAGACAACAAGCCTCATTCATTAATCTTAACCTTCTTAAGAAAAAAAAAGTTCTTCAAACACACTTACACAGCTTTAAAGATGATTGACATTCACCAAAGTTTTTATCTGTGATTTGTTCTTAGCAAAGAACAACATCTGAGAATGCTCCTGAGCACCCTTGCCAACATTTGTGAGCTATGATGATAAAATGTTTGATTTTGCAGTCATAAGCACTCACATGTCCTGGATTAAAAATAACACAATTACATGGAATCTTCATTATATTTCACTGCTTATTACCAATATAAACCGTTTATATAATTAAATAACATGTAAAACTGTATGACTTAAATACGGCAATTATCATTTTGATAATGTTGTGTTTGATCTTAGCTGCAAAATGTTAAATATGAATATAAATTTAGCATGTGTGGAAGTTTTATTGTGGAACACTTGTTTAAAACAATAAAAACCTATCTTTACAAATGGGAATGGGTTCATCAGCAGGTAGAAATGTGTTTAAATGATGATTTCATCCAGCTCATATATTTATATACTACTTGTGCTAATGCTATAAATAAACTTTTCTCTTTTGTCGTCATTTAAAGCAGAACTAAATCCGATTTAGAACAATCCAAGTATTTCAAAGTGTTGTGAACATCTATGTTTGGACATTACAGATATCTTGCTTTTTCTCCTCTCATCTGTGTGCCTTCTGTGTTGGCATACTGCCCTGCAGTCTCTATGTATGTAATTCTACAGGAGGAATGTGTATGTGCTTACAGCTTATAACCACCAGGGATTCATCGACTTTAGAACACAGGTGGTTTCCATAGTTTCTCTGAGACACTTCCTTATTTACAGATCTAAGAAAAATCTTAACAAGACATTAGTGAATGGGGTCCATTGATGGTGGGTATGCCTGTTACTGGATTACTGGCCATATGTGATATGATGATATTCCCAAACTTATTTTAGCTGAAACCACTTCCAATAAAAACACTTTTTTTTATCCCACAGAGCAACAAGTGTCTCCAGTGTAAAAAAGGTCTGGTAGTTGCTTTAAGTCAGGGGCTCCATTAAAATCTGCTACCCAATAATAAATCTGTTCTCTGAATCTGCAGTTATGACAGATACCAGCAATAAACTGGTGCCACACTACAGATAAACACTGTCAGCTGATATCTGTTCAAGTCAACATTATTTGCCTACGGTCGATGTTTGTCAAAAGGGCTGATACTGGCTAATATTGATGTGAAACCAATGCATAGATGATTAATTACAGTTATGATATGTGCTTGACCAGAATTATTTGCCTAGGAACATCACTACCTGGGACTATTTTTACAGTGGTTGTTGATGTCATTTTGCTGGTATGATTTAAAAATTTGAAATTGAGGCAGTCTTGACCATTTTCACTTCTCCATTTCATTTATATGGACCATATCAGGTAAAAAAGTCCAGTCTTAAGGACCAATGTAAAAGGGCCTAAAGAAAAATGCTTCAAAGATGCATCATCAAGATGAAGTATATATTTTTTCTTGTCCATTTCTGCATCCAACAACATCAAACATTCTGAGAATAACAAGGCAGTGAAGGGAACACAGAGACCCAGGTTAACGAACTTCCACTGTGTTTCTTACCACCACTTAATTAGAGTTTAAAGATGCTTGTTTGCTGCCTGGTGACACACAAAGGTCCTGGTTCACACAGTTCAGTCTGAGGAATGGAAAGAACATTTTTCTTTCTTTCTTTCTTCCTCCTCTCCAACACCTCCACTGTGCCCTCCTGTTCTCCTCAGACGAATCCTCAGACACGTCTAATCTTCTCATGCCACACTGCGTCTCAATCTTCCTACGGTCAGTTAACCCAGCACAGACAGATTAATGAGAAATTAATCCTTTTAATTCACTCTAAAGGTCTCGTCTCCTTTTAACCAGATAAGCTGCTAACAGACTAAGGCCAGATGATGATTATCATAATACATGTAAATTAAAAGGACCTTTTATTAAAGAGCATGTTCATCTGGGAGAAGGAAAAAGTCAGATAGGAAGGCTTTATGGCAGTTGTTCACTCTCTGTCAGGCCCATTCAGTGCGTGTCAGAGGGTTTTATAGCTGTAGACATGTCACAGTACAAATTTAGAACATTACAAAACTAGTCAGTTTGTTTTAATCAATGTGAATCTGTGGTTTAATGCAATGATTAAGTGCATTCACAAACAGCCTTGTTTTGCCTTTTTTAATTAGCTAATTAGTTTTAATCTTGCTTGTTTAAAAATATATCAACAGACACTTCCTGTCATTTAGAAGAGCACGACACTGCCTGTTAAACTGATCAACAGCAACCCAAAACACCTGCTGAATAATAACTAATACTAGCCACATGAAAGTCATCAAAATTGTGAATTGGTTTTGATGTGGAAAGATGGAGAAGTGTTATGTCATTATGTGCAAGCCACGGTTAGTTCACAAGACACAAATAAATGAGTTGTCTATGGATGCATAATAATATCAGACTGCACCGGTAACGGCAGATATTAGCAAAAAACAATATGTTTTCAACTTTACAGAGCCACTATCTGGCTGAAAGAGAGAACATTCACTGTTACAACCCCTCATAAATGTATTGCTTGAGGTGCGAAGTCCCATGTCAAAACGAGCGATGTTAGTTGAACATCTTTGCGCGATACACTTCAGATGGAAACTGTCAAAAGAGCAGAAACACAAAAAATCAAACATACAGCAAGAGGCAAGGGGAGATAGCCAACCATCTAAGTGCAATGCCTGGAAACACTGCATGTAATCCATTACTAAATGTCTTCATGTTAAACAGGATACATCTATTGTAGAGTCAAATGGTGTTTAATTCTACAATATTATCTGAAAAGTAGACTGCCTCATGAGAGGAACAGTTCAGTTTCAGTACAGGAAACACTTAGTGTTCCTTACAATAAACAATAAAATACATGCACATAATGTTAATTCAAAGTTAAACGACTTCTCAATGCTGCCGATCCAGCGCTGTTTCTCTTTGTCCATCTCTGAACGCAGCTAACTCATCACTAACTCACCACGCTGCTCTGTTTACCTTCCTCTCACTTGCTTCTCTCGCCGCTGATACAAAAACGCTTATGTGCAGAGGAGTTTTCTGGATGGTCAGGGAGAGAGAGAGCTCTCTGCTGTGACAGATGCGTTCAGGGACAATGGGAGAAGTGAAACTCCAGCGAGAAATTCCCGCTGACAGCTCACAAACTTCCACATAATTTATACTCGATGTTCACAATATAGCCATTTTATACATCATGCATGGCAAAAGCCGCTATACATCGAGTATACTCAATACATCGCCCAGCCCTAGCTGGACTGACAGACCTCCTTCAGCTGAAGTCGTTATTCTTTATTCATCATCATTCCTTACACTTTAAAATGCATTTTAAAAAACTGAATTTTGTTAATCATCAAACTTAAAATTGTGTGTTTTAAGGATGAAAGTTTTGGGTCTGACCTACATTTAAATATTGACATTATATCAGTATTGGCTAAAATTATTTTGTAAATACTGGCAAATAGGATATCGGCAAAAATTCAATATTATGCATGCTTAATAAAATGAAAGGATAAACGTTTCTACACTTAGACAGCACAACAGAAGTCTCCTGTACTTAATATTGATTAATTTCTAGAGCTTAATTATCATAATTTGATGATAAACTCCTGACCTGAACGCTGTCTAAATTGCACAAATGGAAATGTTGATGGTGTACTTGTCCAATATAAACAGTGATCTCTTTGTTTCACAGAAGCCTTTGATAGGAAGATATGAAATGCTTTTTGATGGGATGAATCATTACATTGAAAGAGACTGTACTGCTTTAAAACATGTGAAATCAAAAGGTATTAAAGAACAGAAAATTTAGACAACCTTAACATGACTTAGTCTGAGTACCCAGGTTTGATGACAGCCCTCTGCCTTTTTATCCATGTTATCCCCTCTCACTATCCCCTCTTTTCCCGTCTCTCTGCAGATTCTATTATGCAAATCGCTTTAAAAGACAAAAAAAAAATCTTTAAAACAAAATAACCAAGAATTTTTGACTGGAATTTGACTTAAAGTCATTATTTTATCTAGAATTTCCCACTTTGCTCATTCCTCCTTTAATATTCCTTAAAAAATTAGCATTCTTGTCACGTAGTTTCAATTTAACAATTACTGAGTCATTAAGCAGCTGCCAAAAAAGCAGACTAAAATGGTGTATGAATCCTCAGACCACATGTGACTTGCAGTCTAACTCACATACAACTTTCAGATGTAAACAAAGACTTCTTGAGAAAAACATTTTTCAACTGGCAGGGGAGTCTCACCAAGTGAAGATTGAATTGTTTTTCCATCTGCGATAAACTTTTTTTCCTCTGTTTGTTTCTGTGCGGTGAGATTAATCATTCAAGAAAAACATACACAGCACAAAGTTGTGTACCAGAAAGACTGTGTGAGCGTGTTCATGTAACAGACAATAACAACTCCTGCAGCGCTGCACATATCGCTCCACTGTAGGTGACTACTTCCTGCTTTGCCATGTCATTACTTCGTTATCAGCTACTGGTCTACAGGTGACTCATGCACACAATGAACAATGACACCATACATCAACTGAGTGCCTGGCAGCCTGCATAGCTCTGACTGACTGTGCAGAAAGAGAGGCTGATAGAAATCAGAGAGAGAGAGAAGGAGCAGACGCTGTGGAGAGCATCATTTTACAGAACTTTCTCTTAAAAACTACAAGGAGTCAAAAGTAGCATGAAAGCACAAAAAGGAAGAAACCAGAGGTGTGTAACCCTGTGTCATTGTCCCTGAAGTATTTTTTAAGTGTGAGGAAAGAGTGTGCTTGATGTGGCCTTGGGCAATGTCAGGGTTGACTCTTTTTAAAGTGGGGAAGTTTAGACATAAAAGTGTCAAAACTGTCATGTTTCCTGCTGCATATTCTCATCACTAGTGTCACTGATTTCATGTATTTCTTTCTTATCTGACAGAGTAGAAGCCTCTGATGGCAGCCTTTAATGATCTCTGTCAACATGCACTTTTTAGAGCTTTTTATAGGTCTGCACAATAGGAAGATCATCTGTAATGTGTAACTTCGAATTCCAGTGTTCAATTTCAATGGTTATTTGACTACTAATAAATAATACCTATTGAAACAAATCACAATAGCTCCAATATCTATGTGCTGGTCTGCATGTTTAACACATAGCCTTGATTAAAGGGATATATTGTTCAGTCATTCCATGTACAATGTGTGCATGGCTGGCACTCACATTACAGAGCAAGCAATGTCAATATGACCTGAAATGCAATAGTAATGCTGTAATTAATGTGTAATGTCGCCCGAGGCTGGCTGCACAAAGGATGATTACTGTCTCAATATGACCACCATGTGGGGAAATTCAAGGTAGGCTACAATCAATTAATAATCAATTAATGATTGAGTCTGTGGTGTAATGTGATTATGATAATGCTCCCTATTGAGTACGAGTTAGGGGTTGGAATCACTAGTGGCTCCACGATATGATATTATCACAATACTTGGGTCATGATTCGATATCATTGCGATTTTAAACATTTTGCAATATAGTGAGTATTGTGATACCATATATTGCAATCTATACCATTTTTTCCACTGTTTAGCTGAATTAGCATTAGTCTTACCCTCATGTTTGTCGTATTTTATCTTCATGTAGCACTTCTTGCAAACCTCCTATGTCATGTCCATCTCATTCCTGCCCTGCTTGTATTCCTAATGTCCTTCCCCTGGTGCTGCCATGTTGGTCTCCTACTGTATGACCTTCACCTCTGCAAACATCACTGGTAATAACAATTGTCCAAATAATTGATTTTATTTTTCCATTATCATAGACTTCAGTTCCTATCAGCAACTAATTTGAAAAACATGATACTTGGTGGACTAGACGATAAGATATATCACCAGACAAAATATTGTGATACTATGCTGTATTGATTTTTCTCCCACCCCTAGTATGAGCCTATATTTATGATGTCATGTCCAGTTGCAAATAGGCCAGGAAGCTTCACAACCCAAATGTGCCCAAGCTTGTGGAACTATAGACTTCGCAAGTGCTGACTCAGCTGATGACTTTAATCAATCTATCAGTTTTTATTTGTATGGCACCTATTCATAACCAATTCTATCTTCAGACAATTTACAAGCAACATTCAGCAAAAATACAGCAGCAATGACAACCTTCCTTTCACCAGGCAAAAACCTCAAAAGCCAGACTCACTACACGATTTAAGCCAGACTGTAGGCCAGATTTGCCCCAGTTACAAATGATCATTTAGAAACTCATGTGTGCTGTGCCTTTGTGATCATTTCCCGCAGAGCCTCCCCCTACCTTGATAGGAAATAACCAATGAGAGTGAGCAGACATGCTGGCATCACCAACCATATGTAATGTGAAAGAGATACACTGATTGTGAAAATCAGTGCCAATACTGAAGTTCAAAATCACAATATAGCTGATACTGATGCTGATACCTATGTTTTAACACCTCTTTTGCTTTAAGAGACCTTTTATGCCAACATTTTCTGTCACATTTGACAATGAAATTGTATCACTTTGTCCAAGTCTCTTTTTCCTGCCCTGTAAAAAAAAAATGTCTCATTTGATTCAGCTACATACCAAATGCTAGCATAAAACTGATTTTACTAAACAGATAAACACTGATAACAAATATCTGTTCATGGCTCATAATTTGGCTGATGATGGTAAACAGAGCTGATATCAACTATTACCAATGTAAAACCGATGTGTCTGTGCATCCTTGCTTATGCACTTAAAGCTTGCACATATAAACACACATCTTCTCCAGGAATTCACCCTCATTTTTTTCCTTCTTTTGATTTTTGTTGCCACTGTAACAGATGACAGCTATCTGAGGGTTTTGTGTTTGATCTTGAAGTGTCTCTAAGATCTCGTGTGGAGAATCTTCACTGTAAGATTGTTAATACAGAGTGCAGGTGTGTGGTCTCACAGTCTGGATGGGCCGTCAAGTGATTGAAACATTGCTTGAAACTATCCATATGTATGTGGACTCCCATGTTTTTAAAATTGTTTTAAGCTTTGAAAGTCTTCTAGCATGTGGCAAGTCTCAGGTTCAGAATTCATCTGCTTAAACTATGACCTTGATCATTCTCTTCGTTTGTATTTCATCTGAAGTCACATCTGATCCCACAGGTTTCTGTGAGATCTCATGTCTGTGGAGTAGCCACTGTGAAATCATTAACAAACGGCTAGTGGGTGGTCTCGCAGTCTGGCGTGTCTATTCAGAGGACCATAGAGGTAAAAATTGGTTACATGTTTGTCCCATGTTTTTTAAAAATCAGTTAATTTTTCAAAAAGCCTCCTGAGTATTGCCAGCTTTAGTGAACGTAGAGAATTAACCACTGCTTGTGCAGAGCCTGCATGTCGTATGTGATGTGAAAAGATGCTGGTAGCAACTGCAGAGAATAAAGTATGAACATAATGCAAGCAAGTTGTAGACTGGAGAGTGTAATTATATCAATCAACACCATGTCATGTGTTCAAAGACGAGGAAAATCACTGAAAAACACTTTGTGGAGGGCAGAAGCCTTACTAACTGAGTCGTGCTCATTTGTGGAGGTTATTATCCTCCAAGCAGGCAGCCATGGCTTCAAATTGAACCTGTTATCTCTCTCATCCCTGTTTCCATCTCTTTCCACCATCATTTTCAACAATAAAGACATGCAAAGCCAACAATAAGTCCTTAAATGTGGGCTGTTTGGTCTTTGGTTTCTTTCCTTTCCAAGCAAGGAATTTAATTTTGAAATAACATAGAACACTATTTCAAGATACTCAGCTTGGCTATCCGAATTAGGTTAATGGTGCCAGTACATGATAATGTAAAAGGACAACTTCCCTTTTTTTCAACTGCATCCACTTCTGTGTATATGTAAAACAGGTCAACATTCAGTTGAGGTTGCACTGGCTTTACTACCTCCCAAGTCAAACTAACGCATTAAGATCTATACTCCAATAGTCTCATGCTTTCCAGTGTGACCTCCCATCCATGCTGGATACCTGTGGTTTCCCTCTATTGTGTTGTTAAACCGGTGTCAAACCACTTTCACACTGCAAGGAGCCAAACCAAAGTCTGTTTTCCTGCCAACAACAACAGCTGCCATGGCAGCACACTGGGAGGTCCACTTTATAGGACTAGGTCACTTCTCTGAAAAGAGCCAGAGGAACATTTTGCACCTTATGCTCCGCTGTGTGGGTGTGCACATGTGAGAGAGAGTAGACGGGTGCCCTGCTGGGACGAAGAACATCACAACATGCAAATAATGACTGGCACTTACTGTCCTTGGCTACAGATTTATAGAAAGTTGTGGTTAATTGAAATGTCAGGACAGTGAAATGGTGGTTGGTTGCTTTTAGTTTTCTTTAAAATAATTAGGTTATAAAATACAAAACAAGCTGAATGTGTATGTTTCTCTCGTAACTGCATGCGTGGGTTTAGAGGAATCATCCATAAATCCAAGCACACCTACCAGTTCATCACTATAATCCTCAAATACCTCTACACCACTGGCACAAACCTGTATAGGGTTATTAAGCCAACTGCTGCCAAGCTGGCAGACACTGTGATTAAGATTAAGTCGACTTTCTGGAGCTGAAAAAGCTGTAAATCTTAAGTTTACGCAGCAGAAAGAGGGAGAGAGGGAGGGAGAAGAGGAGGAGGGGGATCACACTCCAGTGCACTGCTTCAAAGGAAACTTCAGAGCAGTGATGGAGCACATGGGAGACCAAACCTCAGGCCGGGCTGGAGAAGTCCCAGGCACAAAAGTCTGCACGATTTGGATCCAGAGTGACTTTAAAACTAGCACTGAAACCATATAGTGCAACTCAGTGATAACAGTGTGTCCAACTATATCTGTCACACTAGTTTATGCCTCATTTTGATGATTTGTCAAGCCATTATACGAGGCTTTTATGAGAAACTAGTCACCCAGTCCAACTATTGTCCATTTAAAAACCATTACAATACAAGTATTTCAGAATTGCGACGACAATACTTGCAATATTTCCCTAAAGCAACATTCTACTTGAGCAAACAGCTTATTCATTTCAATTCGGCTCTAGAATCACAGACCAAACCACAATAACAGAAGAGACAGCCACACTTTACAACTTATGACAACAGCCCTCCATGGCGAGCATCTCCCCTGCGCTGGACCGTTAAACCACTTTTAAAAAATGGTACTTCCCGTCACTACGTTGCTTTTTAAACAATTGAACATCAGCCGAATGGGGTAGGAGACAATCCTCGATAATAAAAACAAAAATAAAGACTCTTGAAACCAGTGCTTTTAAGCTGACAAGCGTGCGAACGAAAACTAGCCAAATCGTAAAAGGAGATTTGACCGGCGGTTGAACTCACCCGTATCCTTCTCATCGCAGCCACAATCTCCACTCGGCTGCTCGGCCGTGTCACGTCCAGGCTGCCGATATACTGTTGTCAAAGGGGGGGAAATGTGACAGGTGCAGCACATTAATAGAAGAATTAAAAGAATTTAACTATTTCCATTTATTGAAAGTGCCAAAGTGTCCCAATAAAACCCCAATTATGTGACAACTTAGCTAAACTTCAGTCAAAAAAGTCGAACGTTATGTCAGTTATTTTGACTAGCGTGAATATAAACCTATAACAATGGTAAAGTGAGAGACGTTGGGCTGTTTTGAGTAGGTTTTACAGAGAGGACAACTCTTAAAATGTATTATATTCAAGTATTAATCGTTTACAACTTGCTATTTACACTTTACAGCTGATTGTAGTTACCTTTGCCTCGAAGTTGATCCCATGCTGGAACGCTTCCTCGTTGTGCAACGGGATCCTCAAATCATGCCCATCATCAACGAGGTTGTATTTGGTTTTTGTAGGCATTTTCAAAGTACTCCACGCTGCCAGAAAAAACAAGGAAAATATCAATAGGATAAGATCCAAGCTGGTTAAAAATAGGGTAATCCAGTGGGGAAAAAAACACAATTCCAAATCCGGTTAGTGCGTGCTCTCCATCGCAGCGAACCGTCCCAGCATTGCAACCCGGCTACACCGCTCTCAACAGCGGCCAAGTGGCGACAAGTACTCCGCAAGCGCTCCGGTGAATTACCGTCTTCCTGATATTAAGTTACAGCTTTATAAACACGCACAGGACAGGAGAAACAGCCTCATGCGCGCGGACAGATGTGTTTTCCCGAGTTTTCCTGTGGTGGGTGTGGAAGTTGTTCGGTCTGGTCCTGCCTCTTGGACCCGGAGTCTCCCCCCGCAGTCAGTGAGGGTGTGATTGGAGGAGTCTGGGGATCCCACCTGTTTCCATTGGAACACAGAGCACCGTGGTTTCAAGGAGGAGGGGCCCAAAGTCTGGTACCTGCCCCCTCTTTTCCCCTCCCACTCTCCTTGTGAACGCTTATAATTTACACTACACAGACTTGTGGGAATAACCTGTCTGTGACACATGCAAACTAAGGTGTGGTGCACCTGTAAGCTACATCCAACTGTAAACATTTGCTTTGTTGATAATACAGCCGAAACACGAAGAACATGTCTAATTTGATAGGGACTAGGGCTTCAGAGTAAATCACAAATTCATCATTCTGATAACATAAACTTTTGCAACTGTCATATTGCAAAAGCCTGAATACATCCTATACAAATACAACATTTTATAAGCTTTATCACTATTAACATAAAGTCATGAGGAGGCCATCCTGGAGGATTGGCTGGGCCCCTAAAAACCCAGAGAATGGGCCCTCCACAGTTGGGATTTATTGATGACATCAGTGCATATGTGTTGGAACAGTAGCATTAATGGGAGAATCTGGCTAAATGTTACAGCGTTTTAAAGCTGAAAAGTGTCTAAAACTATTATTGGGTTTTGATGTCAAAATTATGAATTAATCCTACATTTTATCACTTGTTTTGCTCATTTTTTACACTTGTTTTTGCCACTTTTGACCCATTTTTGTCACTTTCACCTAACTGCCACTTTATCAATGCTTTTTTACCACTGTCCACTGATTGTAGCCATTTCTTGTTGCCCCATGTAACCTATTTTTCCAGCTTTTTGCCAATTTATGCCAATTTTTTTGCTACCTTTAACCCATTTTGCTGCTTTTCCTCTATTGTTACCTTTTCTACGGAAGAGTATTAGGGCCACTGAAAAAAAAAATTGAGACGAAATTTTTTTTTTCACTCGTGAGAAAAAAGTCAGAATTCTGAGATTAAAGTCAGAATTGTGAGAAAAAAGTCAGAATTCTGAGATTAATCTCAGAATTCTGACTTTTTTCTCACAAGTGAAAAAAAAAATTTCGTCTCAAAATTATTTTTTTCAGTGGCCCCAATACTTTTTTGTACTTTTCTCTTTGCCTCTTGTAACATATTTTTCCACATTTTTTCCCACTTCTGCCACTTTTTCTGCCACTTTTAATCCTTTTTTGCAGCTTTTCACTAATTGTTGCCATTTCTTTTATCCCCTTGTAACCCATTTTAGCCACCTTTTGCCACTTTTGTTGCCGCTGTTAACCTCACATTTTTTAACCACTTTAAACCCAGTTTACAATTCCTTGCCCATATTTGCCACTTTATTGCTGCTTCTTGCCCATTTTTGCCACTTTCTTTACATTCTAAACCAGATTTGCCCATTTCGTTCCACTTTTTTAACACTTTAAAACCATTTGTTTTGCTTTCCATCCACTTATTACCACTTTTTTGCTCCTTGTAATCCATATTTGCCGCTTTTAACCACATATTTGCCTTTTTCTTTTTGCCTCTTTCCTGCTTTGTGCCCATTTTTGCCACGTATAAACTATTTGTGCCACTTAACTGTATTATTGCCTTTTGTTTGTGCCCCATGCAACCTATTTTTGCCACTTTATTGCCACTGTTTCACCACTTTTAACCATTTTGTGCCACTTTTCAACATTTTTTTTCCACTTCTAACCCATTTTGCAACTTTTTTGCCCCTCTTTGCCACATTTTATCCAGTTCTGATGCTTTCACCCGTTCTTGCCCATTTTGCCACTTTCGACATATTTTTTAAGGTTTTTCTTCATTTTCTCACAAAGTTTCTGTCACTTTTGACCCATTTTTATCAACTTGACATTTTTTATCAACTTGTGCCATTTTTGCCCTTTTCACCTCTTTCTAAAACATTTTTGCAACATTTCACTCATTTTTGCCACTCTTTGCTACTTTTAATCCATGTTTGCTGCTTTTTGCCCTTTTGTGCCACTGTACTGCCCTTATAATATCTGTTTATCCAATTTTTGCCCCTATTTTCATTTTTGGCACTCTTTTTGGCACTTTCAATCCATTTATGCCAATTATTTGTCCATTTTTGCAATTTTCACAGTTATTTAATTCTTGTCCATGACAGTTGTCTCAGTTTCTTCTACTTTATTTTCTGGTATTCTGACATTGGTGCACATCATTGCTTAGCTATGAAGTCTGACATTACTTTCCAAGTGGTCTATTTGACATAGTTGGCATCACCAATGAAAAGGTATTTCTGTTTTGAGAAAGGGTTTTACATTTTGAAAAAAGGCTATAATGAGGCTATTGCTGAACAAGAGCAATTGTTGAAACACAGACAATGATTAACCACAGAGAGAGAGACCTGGATTACTGTTTGATGATGATCATTACATCAGAAATCTTCTTAGGTCTGATCAATCAGTCTGGAAATTTCCCCAACACCCAATTCTTCTTCACTTGATGCAGTGAGCACATCTAGTGACACTTCACCACTATGAATCTCTTCTTTTGCAAGTGGTATTCATGTTGAAGGTTGGTCTGGTCATGATAGATCCATATATTCCAGCCAGTTTTTTACTGTGCTGTGCATTTTTGGAGCTTATTGCAGCAGGAGTAGCTCTGAGAGACCTAAAGTGGTTCTGTTCTTATCAGGATAAATGAAATGTTAGTGTGTGTTCATGCTTTGTCCATAGATGAGCTGTTAAGTGTAAAGAGTAATTTAGACTTAGCATCCTTGAACAAACTTTCAACCTCTCTGAGCAGTCATCAGGTTCTAATGGAGACAGATTACCTGTTTGTTTAAATGCAATAAGAATGTCCACAGCTGATTGTTTAAGAACCAAGTGAGACAGATGGTAATTTACACCCTCGAAATTAGACTCTAATCCAATCTCTTCTGATGAGAATAAAAAAGTAGGGCTCTACAGAGGGGGCAGGAGTAGAGCTGTAGTGCCGTCCCAGCTGAAATTAAAAGGACAAGGCTACCAACTAGTGGTCATTTTTGCAAGTACCCAGAGAGATATCATAAAAGATGCAGCAGTCAGGGTAGGCAGAAATTTCTCTCCCTTATTGTTCTAACATACATACTGTTAAAACTTCAATTAAAAGGTGTCAAGTTTCTGTGAATAACTAATCGATAACAGTAGTGTGGACATATAGAGATTTAAATGTCACATAGACTTTCTTGGAAAATCTTAAGCTGTCATTATACCTCTCTCAACAAAGTTTTCCAACATCATGTCTTAAGTGCCTGTCTTGTATCTAGTTATTTAATAAAGCTAAGTATTTTTGGGTGAAATTAGCTGTTATGAAGATGTTTTTGAAGGGATTGCATTGTTTCCTCCTGGGAAAACTACAATCTTTTTAAAGAAGTGGGAACTACATTAGTCATGTGACTGTTGACTGTGGCTCAATAGGTGATCGGTCATCTGCAACCAGAAGGTCGGGGGTTAGATCCCCAGCTCCTGCAGTCACATGCAGATTTTACCTTGGGCAAGAGTGAATGTTAAAGGATGAGAGCTGTCAGCATTAAGTAGTTGATTATTTGATTAATAAGTGCAATTAAAGTCCATAATGTCCGTAATTTTTTAAAATCCCATTCATTGCATGCATTATTGTCCTTTTCGACACACTTTGGTTAAGCCACTGTTTCAGTGACATAAAAATATACAGTTGTGTTCCCTAAATCCTTTCTAATCCATAACAAGCTCCTTTTTCCTTTTTCCATCTGATCCTCGAATTCAGAATTTCAAAGATGTTGAGTGCAGCCATTCTCTCTTCCCATGTTTTCTATCTCTTCGGCCGTCCTGTCCAATAAAGGCAAAAACAAAATATATTATAAGAGGACAACTGACTTTAACAGCCTGTAGGTTCAGCAACATCAAATGTGACTTTTAAAGTGCTGAAGTAAGGGCACTAGAGGTGCTTTTGTCCAAATTATCACAGTATTGTCATTCCTAACTGAGCCTTCCAGATCATTCATGATGTACACAGAGCACAATGATAGTATGCAGGTGTTGAAAACAAAGAGATTCTTCACACCAGGCATCCTCCACGCCTTCTGCTCAGGCATCTGGAGTAAAAGCATCTCTGGTAAACCTCAGTGATATGTGGTGAATAGACACAGTCAAGCATGTGTTCATGTTTAATGCAGTTTCTCATGTTGTATAATGCACTGACCATCTGTGTCACCCTGGGAGGAAAGAGGCAGAGTCTCCCTAAAGGTGGTCCCAGGCGGGGTGAGCATGGAGGGGAGGGGAGGGGAAGTGGGGCAGCAGTAATTCACACTCTCACATCCTCTTTGGAAATAAATACAGCTCTGCTACTAATGGTGTCCTGGGGGCTTTTACTGCAGTGGGGTGATTGGGAATCGGATGTTTTCTGGGTGTTATGGAGTCCAAACTGGCATCTGTTTGCCAAATTTTGTCACGTAACATTTATTCCCTTGGTTGTTGTCCTTCAGAGGCAGTAGGGGGTCTCATATTTGTTACATAAGCAGAGGTGAAGGTTTTTGTGTAAAAAGAGCTGAATAAAAAAACAAAGACATGAATACCAAAGAGAAAAAATGGGAGGTGCAGACTTTGACACAAACTCACATAATAGATAAAAACATCCTCTGATGGATACTTCCCTGTCTGAGAAAATCAAAGAGATGTATAAGATTATAAAGTGTGGATGTTTGTGAAAATTATGGGGAGTAAAAGTTAAAAATTGATGTAGAAAGCTCTGGTACTTGAGAACTCTAAAAATGCTCTAAATGGTCCTTTACCACCCCATTAGTCTTTATATAGTCAAATTAAAACATCATTCATACATTAAACTCCCATGTTTAGCCACTTTGTTGGTTTTTAATATGCGTGGGTGACTCATCTTTGAACAGAGCAAACACCAGACAGACTCCCAGCTTTAAATGACTAAGCCTCAAGCACATGCTCATGTTGATTAAAGCCCACACAGTACTCTTACTATCGCCTTTCTGCTTTATTTTGAAGGATAAAAAATCACTGAGCAACACATTTTTTTCTCCAAAAGTCTCCAAGTTCATGGCCACTTTGCTCCCACGACAGCATGAACAGCGAGATGTCAGAGGAGAGCAGCTGCTGTCTCTGCACAAGGAATTATTGCTGAGCAAAACCCCTCAGAGGGACCCTGTGTGCTCTTAAGACTTTTTAAAAAAGACAGAGAGCACCCTAATCCACACCAGGTCTTCAAATACATGCTGATCTGTTGATTAGGGCTTTGGCTTTTAAAGCGTACCCCCCCACCACAGGAAGTGGCTTTTGGAGATCAGTGCACATAAACAGCGTGGTTCCACTTAAAAGCCAAAAAAAAAAAAAGCTTTCACAGCAATGTTCAAAAAACCCCACTGCAATACTGTAGCCTCATTCTGTGGAGAGCTCTCCACAAAGCTTTTACACTTTGGGCTAATGCGTCATATTTCCACACAATACCACTAATCCCACATAAGACAGGCAGAGTTACATGAATAATACCAACAAGAAGTAATGTGTTTGCCCTGAGGTGAGGTTATGGTTAACTTGGAGATGCTATGTCAGGCCTAATATTGGTGACATGTATGCTTGTGCTAACACTGCCCAGTAAATGCTGGGATACAGCTCACAATCCTGAAAGACTGAGTTTAGCAAGTGGTTTAGCAAATGAATAGTTGGCAGCAGTTTAAAGCTAATGCTTACAGATTCTCAAGTAGTGCAATGCTGTAGTTTACAAGGAGAATAATCCCTTTAAAGACGTGTAATCCAAGTGACCACAAAATTCATGAGTGTGAGCAAACCCTCCAATTTGTATGGCAGGCCTTGAATGCTCTATTTAGTATCAATTTAAGATTTTCAAACATTGGGAGTTTGGTGCTAAAGGTGTCCTGAGCAGTTTTAAGTGCATACCTGTCAGAAGGTTCATATTTACATATAATAAATCCTTGTTTTTTTAAATCAGTCTTATTTAATATTCTCATATTGCTGAGAAACTGGTGTTTTATTTTCATGAGCGGTAAGCTGCAATCATCAAAATTACAAGAATAAGCACCCCAAGTCCAAGGTCATGATCCTCTGGCGGAAAACAGTGGTTTGCCCCCTCAGGGTGGGGAGTCAGTCTTTGCCCAAAGTGAAGGAGTTCAAGTATCTCAGGGTCTGGTTCACAAGGGAGGGTAGAATGAGATTGACATGTGGATTTGTGCAGCATCAGCAGTTTTGCAGGACTGTTGTGGTCAAGAGGGGGATATGCCAGAAGGCAAAGCTTTCGATTTACCGGTCAATCTATGTTCTGATCCTCCCGTATGATCATGAGTTCTGGGTAGAAGTTGCGGATACAAGCAGTCAAAATGAGATTCCTCTGGACAGTGGCTAGGCTCACCTTCAGCTATAGGGTGAGGAGCTGGGACAACTGGAGGGATCTTGAAGTAGAACCACCACTCCTTCACATCAAAAGGAGCCAGTCGAGGTGGCTTGGGCATCTAATCAGGATAACTCCTGGTTGCCTCCCTGTGGAGGTCCTCCAGGCACATCCATCTAAAAGGAGACCCCGGGGCAGACCCATGACTTGCTGCAGGGATTATATATCCCTATCTGGTCTGGGAGCACGTTGCAATCCCTCAGGAAGAACTGGAAAATGTTGCTGAGGATTTGAAGGATGTCTGGGCTGACTTCGCACTCCTGACCTCCGATAAGCAGAAGAAGATGGATGGGCGGATAGATGAATGAGTATTCAGACCCTTTTCTCAGCACTAAGTTGAAGCAACATTTACAGCCTCCAGTCTTTTTGAATATTTTGCGACAAGCTTTGCACACCTGGATTGGGGGATTTTCCATGTTTCTGCTTTGCAAATCCTTTAAAACTCATTCAAGTTGGATGGGGATTGTTGATGGATAGCCATTTTCAGGTCTCACCTGAGATGTTCGATAGGGTTCAAGACAGGGCGCTGGCTGGCCCGCTTGAGGACATCCACAGAGTTGTCCCTAAGCCTGTGCTGTCTTGGTTATATGCTTAAAGTCATTGTCATACTGGATGGTGAACTTTGGCCCAGTCTGAGGACTGTGCTTTGCTCCATTCAGCTTACCCTTCACCCTGACCAGTCTCCTACTGCTGAAAAACACCCCCACAACATGATGCTGCCACCCCCATGCTACACGATTGGGATGGTGCCTGGTTTCCTCCAGGCAAAACTGTCAGAAGTGAGGCCAAACGGTTAAATCATCAGACCAGAAAATCTTGTTTCCTCATTCTGAGTCTTTCAGGTTTTTTTTTTTTTTTTTTTTTCAGGATCCAAGCAGCTTTTCATGTGCTATGCACCGAGAAAGGAATTTTTGTGATGCACCTGCATGCAAGCACTCTGAATTTCACATTTTATTTTTGTGGGATGCATTATTTGCATTTTTTACATCACCATAGCAATGAAGCAAATCATAATCATCAATACGTTACATCCCTATCTGTTTTAAAGTATATTTGGACGTACAATCTGCCTTTGTTTTTTGACAGACTTTTAGCTCCATGCGAAAGCATCCTTTTTCTCTTATAGCTTCATAAGTCACCATTCTTATCCATATCTTAACCCAGTGGTTCTCAACCTTGGGGTTGGGACACCCTTGGGGGTCGTGGGACTCTGAGAGGGGGTCAACAGATGCCTCAAAATAACCAAGAATATATTTTTTTAATAACACTGTTGCCACTTTATACCAATTTTACCTAATGTTTACCCTTTTTCGTCACTTGTTGCCACCAATTTTGCCAACTTTAGCACATTTTTACCACTTAAAAAACATTTTTGACAATTTTAAACCCTTTCCACCACTTCTTCTGCCTGTTTTTGACACTTCTAAACCAATTTTTGTCACTCTCTCCCATTTGTGCCTCTGTTGACCATTATTAACCACTTTAAACCCCCTTTTTTGCTAATTTTAACCACAATTAGCCCATTTTTGTCAGTATATATCAGTTTTTCATCCCATTTTACCTAATTTCCACCAATCCTCTTTGACCATTTTTTGTGCCCATTTTTGCCACTTTCACCCATTTATGTTAGTTAAAAATCCAATTTCACCACTTCCACCATCTTTTGCCATTATTTACTAACTGTAGCAATTTTTAACCCATTTGAAATATGTTTTTAAACAAAAGTTTTAATTTCTAAGAAGGCTATTTAGTACACAAATGTATAAATAAAGATATTTGTTTCTTTGATTAGAGTGGTCAAATATAAAGTATGGTTTTCATAACTTAACTTCACAATGGATCATGATTTCGCTGACCTATGGGCCCCCAGTTTGGCTGGGTCCCAGGAACCTCCCCCTTAATCCCCCATTATGGGCAGCCTTGTCTGCACACGACTATTCTTGATTTTGCATAGCTGTGTTCAACCACCTTCAGGTACAGCAGGGGTCCCCAGTCTCTGGGGCCTTTATTTTGGGGGTTGCAGGCTGAAAAGATTGGGAACCACTGTTGTAACCTACAACATTGTATCAAAAAGCACAGAGACCATGGCTAAGAGGAAATGGGCATACACGGGTTGCCCTGTGAAAGTTACTGTAGCATAAAATCAACTTTGAATTTACTGTAATAAGGTGAAAAGTAACATGTTGTTGTTGAAAGATGCAAGTATGATTTTGCACCATCAGCACAGCTGGGGGAATCACACTAAATGACTAAGATTTTTGCACATTGCATTGCGTGATTGTTAGCAGATTATAGAGGAATTTTAGGTTTATCTTTTTCATTGTATTCTGTATATTTGGATCCACACACTTGTTTAATTTGCATACTGAGACAATAACACAGGCATACGTGAAGGCTCTTCTTTTCACTACACTTCTTTTTTCACCTCCAAAGACTGAACCTTTCATCTCTGCTCTCTTGAGTGGAATAATCTGAACACACCAGCCTCTTGTTTCAGTGAGAAACCCAGCTTTGTCTTTTCTCCATTAAGTGTGAGGTCAGTGTGTCAGCAGGAGCCCTGAAGCTCGGAGACTGTCTCTCTCTGGCATCTCTCTCAGCCACAAGCAACTGCAAGCTTCCTGTGTGTGTGTGTGAAAGACTGCATGTGCACATGCACACATTGATGCGTGCATACACAGAGCCTCACACATCTTGAGGGCCTCTTAAGCTGAATTAATAATGGCCATTTTAAAAGAATGTGGGGCACACTACAAGAGGAGTGGCTCCACTTCTCCTCTGAGTTTCAGTGAGGAGGAAGATGAAGGAGTAGAAGGGAAGCAGTGGGACAAATGTTCATGATAATACAGTAATGATTGTGCCTGAAGCTGTGCTGCAACATGCAGAATACAGAGAAACATCAGCTCATGCTCAGGGGTAGATCAACAAAGCGATGAATAACTTTCCATTCATACAAAGATGACAAATCTAGTGTTTGTCTTCATACAAGGCTCTTGAAACTGAGCATTAAAAACCAATGCACAGTCTTATAAACTCCGCTGTGACTATCGATGGAAAGACCGTGTATCTAATGCTGACATGCTTAGGAGAGCGGGTAGAGAAGGGTCAGCTGCTGTATAGGATACCTCTATGGGCACCTGGTATGCTTTCCTGAGCCTGATCCAGCTCACCACACACCTGGTGGGTTGGACCAGACCTACGGCATTGTGGAGGGGTCAGCTGGGAAGATACCTGGAGAGATTGGGCATGGGCCTGGCACAGGCAGGACAACGGCCATCAGGAGGCCAGGGCGGTACAGGACCAGGGTTGATGTGGCGAAGTGCCGAACCAGCATATGCTGCCAAACTAGACCTGAGATTCTGCACTGAACCCTGTATTATATTCTGCAAACTATTAAGAAAGCACACAGCCAATAGATCTGCCAGTCTGACTGAAAACTTTTGGAATAAAACAAAAAAAAAGATTTCTTCATAACGGAATATTTGAAAATGACTAGTAATTACACACATGAGTTAAATACAATGCAGATGTTGTGGATATAAATCATACTTTGAAGGCATTTCTCCCCTTTTTCTTATTTCTAAAGGGTATAAATGCCATAAAATTAGATTTTAAAACACACATTAGTATCACCTCATATATCACCTTGACTCTTCAATGCAGACCGACAGTAAGCCATGGCAAAGTTGAAGAAGTGTTACTGGTGACACCATGTGGACAAATTATGAAGTGCAGATCACTTCAGCCTCTCTTACTTGTGCATTTATGGGACATGGAAGGATTGTAAGGAAATAAGTAAGTATATATTCATTTTTTGTAAACTTTTTTCATAAATTAGTGTCTTATTTTCTGTGTTCATGACAAAACTATTTTAGGTGAGTAAAGCTGCTTTGCTACAATAAATGAAAGAATCATAGGTTGATAAGACAATGATGTTTGTAACAGTCCCAATTTAAAATACATGTTTTAGAAGTAAGTCTAACTATATAGACCCCACACACCCCAGACACTCACAACCTCTTATCTTCTGATAGGCATTACAGCACACTGCATGTTAAAACAACCAAACATAGAAACGGTTTCTTCTCCCAGGCTGTCAACTCTGATGAATGCTTAACAATCCTAAAGTTACTCTGATGACCACTGAAGAGTCACAGAGTGTCAGGAAATGGAATATCCATTTCAGAAGCCCCTGTGCCCCTGTGATGTAAAATACAATATATTGCCAAAAGTATTCACCTACCCATCCAAATAATTGAAATCAGGTGTTCCAATCACTTCCACGGCCACAGGTGTATAAAATCAAGCACCTAGGCATGCAGACTGTTTCTACAAACATTTGTGAAAGAATGGGTCACTCTCAGGAGCTCAGTGAATTCCAGCGTGGTACTGTGATAGGATGCCACCTGTGCAGTAAGTCCAGTCGTGAAATTTTCTCGCACCTAAATATTCCACAGTCAACTGTCAGTGGTATTGTAACAAAGTGGAAGCAATTGGGAATGACAGCAACTCAGCCACCAAGTGGTAGGCCATGTAAAATGATGGAGCTAGGTCAGTGGATGCGCATAGTGCGCAGAGGTCGCCAACTTTCTGCAGAGTCAGTCGCTACACACCTCCAAACTTCATGTGGCCTAAAGATTAGCTCAAGAACAGTGCGTAGAGAGCTTCATGGAATGGGTTTCCACGGCCGAGCAGCTGCATCCAAGCTATTCATCACCAAGTGCAATGCAAAGCGTCGGATGCAGGGGTGTAAAGCACACCACCATTGGACTCTATAGCAGTGGCGATGCGTTCTCTGGAGTAACGACTCGCGCTTCTCCATCTGGCAATCTGATGGACGAGTCTGGGTTTGGTGGTTGCCAGGAGAACGGTACTTGTCTGCCTTCATTGTGCCAAGTTTGGTGGAGGGTGGATTATCGTGTGGGGTTGTTTTTCAGGAGCTGGGGTTGGTCCCTTAGTTCCAGTGAAAGGAACTCTGAATGCCTCAGCTTACCAAGAGATTTTGGACAATTCCATGCTCCCAACTTTGTGGGAACAGTTTGGGGATGGCCCCTTCCTGTTCCAACATGACTGTGCACCAGTGCACAAAGCAAGGTCTATAAAGACATGGATGAGAGAGTTTGGTGTGGATGAACTTGACTGGCCTGCACAGAGTCCTGACCTCAACCTGATAGGAGACCTTTGGGATGAATTAGAGCGGAGACTGAGAGCCAGGCCTTCTCGTCCAACATCACTGTGTGACCTCAAAAAATGCGCTTCTGGAAGAATGGTAAAAAATTCCCATGAACACACTCCTAAACCTTGTGGAAAGCCTTCCCAGAAGAGTTGAAGCTGTTATAGCTGCAACAGGTGGACCGACGACATATTAAACCCTATGGATTACGAATGGGATGTCACTTATGTTCATTTGCGAGTCAAGGCAGGTGAGCGAAAACTTTTGGCAATATAGTGTATCTTGCACTGTCTGTTACTGATTTACAGTAGCTCAAATACTGTAGGAGAGCTCACTGTGGTAAAAGGCCTCACCTCATATGCACATTTACACTAATTAATGTGAACTGGCTTTGAATCATGTCAGCATTTTTGCAGTCTTTGCACATCTTGCAACCATACTATAAATGCACACAGACTTTGATGCTAAATAAATACAACAAAATACCTAAACTTTTTCCAGTTGTATTTATATTGTGTATTTCATGGTTATTTCCTGTACACTGAGAGCAAAGCTGACTGGGGTCAAATTCCTTGTTGTTTAGGGATACTTGGACAATAAAGCTTATTCTTGTAAACTAGCAAATTACACTTGATACCTTCATTTTGAAGTGCCGTAGAACATTTTTTTAATTGTACTGATGTCTCATATTTTAATGTAAAGACTCAATCCCATCACTTTTTTTAGGTCATGTCTTATAGCTCATAAAATGACTGTAAAATAATGTTGAAACTGATAATACATTATCAGGAGGACAGAACATTTTACTGTTTCATGGTTTAATTTTCATATTATAGCCAGATTAAAGGGACTGTGTGACTTTTATTCACTCCTTCAGAGGAACAATAGCAAAAAATCACATGTACTCTATAAGCTACTTTTAGATGAGTTTCTTTCCCTGCACGGCTCTGGACTGTGTAACAGTACACATTCGTCACTTTGAGTCTTGGCAGCTGGAGGACTCTTTTTAAAGCGAGTAAATGTATTTGTATTCAGCCGTCTCTCCCTGGAGACCGCGGTCCTAAAGCCTTGTTCTCCTGTGCTGTTTCACATTCTCTCACAGTCTGCAGGGCGAATTGTGTGTTTCGACCCCGATGGGCCAATGAAACTGTCGTCACAAATCACAGCAGCACCGCTCCTCTATTCTGGGCCTCTTGACTCAGTCCTTACACTGTGCTGTAAACATATAAGGGACATGAGATGTGATTCATTTTTAGTGGGATCTAATGGCCCAGAAGAAAAGTTTAATGATAAATGATGTCTGTAAACAAACAGTGAAGGATGCAGATAAAAACAAACTAGAGCAGCTGTAGATGGACTGAAAAGTTAGACACAGTGCGCATGCAGGATTCTGTTTGTTTTGAACTCCCTTACTACTGATAGGAGGAATCCATCTGGGTACTTTTCTGAAAGGATTCCAGCCCTGCCCTTTGTGGGTGTGCAAACTTCCAACTAAATGCACAGCAGGAAATGGGAAAGGCATGATATTTAGGAATTTAAAATCTTAAAATGAAAAAAACATACAGTTGAATTTTTCTTTAAAGCGCAGATCAAAGCCAGTGAGTTATGCATAAAAAAATGTGACTTCTCTCTACACTGATTGGTATCGTTACAATACACTGGTGCAGCATCTGCTGTCCTGCAGACATTGCACCAGAAGGTTTTTGTTAAGAGAGATTGAATTGATTATATTTAAAATTATAATGTAGTAACATATTGTAGTTTGATCATCATCAGCTTATACTGTGGCAGCATTTATTGTCATCATAAACAGTCAACAACCTTCGTTCCCAGGCTCGGTATAGACATTGCCATGGCAACCGATCACCAATCAGAGATGTCACTGTTACACTCTCTGAATGTGAGTATTGCAGTATTTTTGGCTGAGATTGCAAATAAATCATCTCATTTGTGTATCAGCTTCTTTTTAAGAAAAACAGTTTACTTACAATTTCTGATGAATAAACAACAGTACCCACAACAGGGGCGTAGCAGAGGGGGGAAAACGGTACTGATTACCCGGGCCCACCGTAGGGGCCCTCGAGGAACGTGAAATTAAAGTATGTCTTTATCTATTTTTTCTTAGTAATTAGTGTCATTATTGAATCAAAGGTTACTAAATTAATGCGTCAACAGACTGAAATTTGTATCAGAGTAAAATAAATAATGGGGGGCCTCAACTCCTCCCTTAAAAATGTCCAAATGTTATAGTCCAACTCTGCGAAATAATGCAAGTACATTCAATTTAACCATAGTAAAAATATTGCTAATAAATGGGGAAATTATTGTTAAAAAATACATTAAAATGCATATATATGTGTTAAAAATGAAGCAACATTTATTGCTTGGCTGGCCAGTTAAGGGGGCTGTGTTATTTTCATTCTGGGGGCCCATAATCCCTAGCTACGGCCCTGACCCACCATGCTAAAGTTTGACAGAGACATCTGGAAATAGAGCTCAAAGGTGCCGCAGTGCCACCCGCTGGTTGCTCTGGTACTGGAAGTAAACTTTCCCAATAAAATCCCCCATAGACGTTTTTTAAAACCCATACAGCATCACTTTAAATGTATCAACCAAGCAGACCAGCTACCTGAATAGTCATGACCAAAAAACATTTGATTGGGCACAAAATGGTATTCAAAAACAAAGAAAAGGGCACACATTACACATGGACATATTTTTTATAGGAATAAAGCAACTGCATATCCCATAATTCAATGCAAAATCTTGTATTTGTTGTTAATATCATTCTTCAAGCTTTGAAATCATATATGTACTTTTTTCACACACATTTCTTTATTTCAGTGTTTTCATTTGAAATGATGATGTTGTAATATATCCTAGTCGACATATTGCTCCATGCTTCGGTGGCATGGATGGTTTTCATCACTAATCAACATGCTGCATTTGCATTTTCTTTTAGACATTTTCATACATACCTGAGACTCCGCTGATTTAAGATGTCAGTGTGACACTCTAGGACTGTGAAAATAAAACTCCACTGACTGTGACTGTATTTTCAAGCAGTCCACATACCCTGGATTTATTTTATTTTACAATCTCCTAAATTTCAATAAATATATGACACATTTCTGTGCTTTATAAATGTTTAATTAGCAATCAGTGACATCAGATTATTTACAAAGAATTTATTTGGTATGTCTTACTGCTGTTCCATATTTCATTTCTGGATTATAATTGTTTTTCTCTGCAAACTACAACATTCAGAAGGATGCAGCAGACTGACAGATGAAAGTGTAACTCCTGGTTCAGCCAATCAGATCCTGAGTCTCTCGATACCCAGGTTGTGTCTGCGTGGGCCGGGGCAGGAGCTGGCTTTTGGGGAACCTCTGATCTGTGCAGGCAGATACACTAAAGTCCCCAGGGAGTCCTTTGGCTTGGAGATGGTGACGTCTGTGCTGGGAGTGACTGAATGCAGGTGTTCGTGGGGGTGCAGATGTGTGTGGTTGCTGTGCTGATGCTCTGTGTGTCCTCCAGCTGCTTTAGCATGAGCCTGCTCCTCAACAACGGCAGCCTGCAGAGGGATTGAGAGAGTAACTGTGTAGCAGACTTTGTCAGCTTCTTCTGATATGATGTGACAGCAACATGCAATGATTTTAACTAAAAAGTCTTAGCCTGTCAGTAAAACTAAGAACTGACTGAGAGGAAAAGTCTGGTTGAAAAGTGTAGTCTCCCTTGTTAAGGCAATGTTATGTTGGAGTTTGGTTTAGTGTGCTTTAGCATCGTTATTGATGGTATATTAATGACATTGTGCTGTAACCCTACCTGTCTCAATAGTGCCTTTGTTGACAGAGGGTGGTGAAGGCAGAATCATGTTGACTGATAGGGTTAACAGAGTTTGTGCTAGTGTAACTGTTAGTGTCTACAGCCCTTTGTTTACTGACTGCTTGTGGAGGTTGGGCAAACTCACATCAAGGCCAGGTTTTAAGGCCAGGTTTTTCCCCCTCCCAAGCCTCATGTTGGCAATAATATCATGCCTAAAGTTCTATGAGCACCAAGTCCATTATTTTTTGGTTCTTTGGGTCCCTAATCCAATAAAATTCAAACCTTGCACACTGAGTTGAATGCATTTTATTCTTATTCACTGCAAAAATTCCTCGGCAGTAGCACAGTCTGTAAGGACCTGAGCTGGGAATCAGAGGGTCGCCGGTTCAAGTTGGACCATATCTGAACTGGCCTGGTAGCTAGAGAGGTGCCAGTTCACTTGCAGAGTACTGTCAAAGTGCCCTTGATTAAAGCACTGAAAACCCAACAGCTCCTGGTGCTTCAGCGAGAGCACCATCACTCTGACACCTCTCCATTAGTGCATGTCCATGGGGATCCTGTTTGTGCATGTGTGTTCTTATGCAATTCAGCCTACGTGTGTGTAGCATGTTCAACAACAGAGTGTAAACTGTGAATTTCCTTTCAGAGAAAAATAAAGTATGTCTTCTTCTAAATTGTTCTGTAACGTGACTGAAAAAAGTAGAGAAGATGATCCTGTGGCTCTTTGAATCCTTGATAAAACAACCATTCATCCTGAGACAGATATGGTGCAAGCTTGAGGAGTGTCATAGTGCTGTGCCAAGATGGTGGCAACTTTTCAAATTCAGTCTCTGTAACGAGGCTGCGGGTACAAATTTTGGCTCACTATTGATTATGTAACATGGTGAATATCCACAAAATACATGGGCTAATCATGGTGTTTAAAGGGAGGTTTCAGTGTGAGGGAGGGGGGTGGGTGAGCAAGCAAAAAGGGAGCAGCAGCTGCAGCTCTGAGTGATTTATCAACCATTTGATTGCCTTGAACAGATGTGAAAAACCTCTGTTTTCCTAACCTGCTCTAAAAAGAAAAGATGATGGAAAAGTTTAGGCATTAGTGTGCAATCATTAGTAGCACGACATAAGATCATTTTTCCCTTTTATTTTGTGCAAAAATTTTCTGAAAAGAAAAAAAAGAAAAAAAAAAAAAAGGAATGGACTCAGTGTGCAATGGCCTTAAGCCTACCTCTTCCATCCGTACCATGGCCAAGGAAGTGCACCTGGCTTGAGTGCAGTATTGACTGCCTTATGTAAATGTGCCTGAAGTGTATTCACTTGTTGCTTTGATGTCTGTCATTCAGGGGTCATGAACTACATTTGAACATGGGCTAACTTCTTCCTGTCAGACTCTGTGGGGACCAGGCTTTCAAATAAACCTTAACTGAATCAAGTGAGGCCTGCAGAGGCTGAAGCCTCAGGAGTCTTCTCCGTCCCATTATTTCACTAGTCAGTGACATCGAAAGGGATGTCCCTACTGACCGAAGAGGGGCATTATTGTTCCAATCTGGAAAGGAAACTGTGATTTCAGAGACCGGTATGACTACAGTGCCAGGAAAGAGGAGCGGTCTTTGCACTGATACTGAGGATCTGTGATCTGCTGCTTCAACATTAGCAGTCTGATCAATCAGGCTTTACTATTAGGAGGTCTCTGAGGGTGCCAATTCATTATTTTGTCTTTTTACTTTTTGGTTTTGATTTATTGTTGAGAAAAAGTGAAAATCTCTTTAACTTTAAAGGTTTAAGCACTCATATCTACAGTACGTTTAATCTATAGCTGCGTTTCGATTACCCTTAGAAATGCGCAAAATCTAAATAGTGCGATAAAAAACTGGTTATGGAAACACCTGAATTTCGAAAAACCTCTCAAATATCACAAAAAAGTTTTTACGCTCTCATGAGGAAGTTTTTCAGATGTTTGGAAATAGAAATATATCGCAAAAGTGTAATGGAAACACTTTCTACATTTACAAGTCACAGGACGTGACATACGGGGTCACATGACCAGTCACTCCGAGACAACATGGCGCGGTACGTGTGGACAGAAGAGGAGACCAGACTTTTCTTATCATCATACTTATACCATTATACGTGGCTTTGCCCCTGAACGATCATCCGTTGCCTTCGTCTTTTGTTTAAAATTATCAAGGCAACCACTGTGGATGTAACCAAAACCATATCCACACGCAACAGGTTTCCAGGCTTCCCTGCAGCGGATTCACGCGAGATGAGGTTTTACGAGAATTGCAAGGCCTATGCCCAAAACTTCCTTTGATGGAAACGCATTCAAAGCAAAATTGTACTTAGTTGAAGTTTAAGAAATATCGCTTTTATTTTGTGAAAAACTGTAATGGAAACCCAGCTTATGACAATAACCAACCACATGTTCAGTGTATCAGAGCAGTAACATTCAGTACCTGAGGTTCATAGATCTCACACTTCACATCCACTTCATTTCTGCTCAAAAACTTCTGTGTTTTTCCAACTGGGATAGAGATTTGAAACTCCTCATCACTGGTCACATGTGAGCCTGAACAGAAGCCTCTGTGCTGAAAGGACAGAAAGAGAACAGCTTAACCTGAGTGAGTAAACTGTGATGTTTGGAGTCAGAAAAGACTCAGAAAAAAAGTGTTGGTTCCTATAAAAACAGACATAATGAGTTTTCAAACCCAGTTATGGGGTTTATGGGTTATTTCACTTTTGACTAGTTTGTGAATTAATGGATAACTTAATATGTTTTTTAAAGAAATAACATAAGTATGTTTTACTCACAGCAAATTGACAGTCCATCGGTGGGCAGTCACTCAGGCCATCTGTGTTGGTTTCCTTTGAACACACTGTCTCCACAATGGTAAACTCCACGAAGTATGACGGACCAACAACCCACTGACAAAACATACAGAGAATCAGTGTAACAACAAATCTGTCAAATATAAACTGAAATTAGAATCTTTAACTTTCTCTTTGTCACTCTCCCATGAAGCTTCAACTGGTGAAAAACCCGCAGTTGTTGTTTGCAGAGTCTCCCATCTCAGCTGCTGAAGCTTGTAACTCCCTCAGAGTAGTCATAGGTGTGTTGCTGGCCTCTCTTACTAGTCTCTTTTCACGTGAGGATGACCTGATCTAGGCAGATGTACATATATGCCATTTTCCTTACATTTGTTGATAATGGATTTAACTGAACTCCAGGGGATGTTCGGTGCCTTAGATTTTTTTTCCTATGACTTGGACTTTTCCATAACCTTTTCTCTGAGTTGCTTGGAGTGTTCTTTTGTCTTCATGGTGTAATGGTAGCCAGGAATAAAGATTATCCAGTGATTGGACCTTTCAGACACATGCGTCTTTATGCTACAGTCACTGAGACACTGCGCTCAGGTGATCCCCATTTCACTAATTAGGAGACTTTTAGCTCTAATTGGGTGGACCTCTGTTGAAGGGGGTGGATATTTATGCAATCATTTATTTTACATTGCATATTTTTATTCAATTGAAATTCATTTGTTGAAATCTATTTTCATCATCCAAGGGGGATGAGTGCTTTTTAAAGGTACTATATTTCTGTATTAAAAGGGACGCTTGGCTTGTTTTGTTTGTGCTTCTGTTTTACATGTTGATGGATTTACAGTAACATCAGTAATGAGATTATTTGACAGTAACAGTAATGTGAATATTAAGTTGGCAGCAGTGTAGGGTTAGACAGAAATTTAATATGATTACAGTACGATGTCAATTTGTACCACATTACATCCAACAATGTTCGTATCCAGTGTCACTGTAGTTGTCAGGTTAGTTGGTTTATTACTTTGTTTGTACTTCACCTGTGAGCTGGCTCGGGTGATGTTCTCCAGAGTGAAGTAATTAGCCAGGACACTCTCTTTATTGAACCTCTGCAGGGACAGATTAGCAGTCTCCTTCACCACAGGCTCATCTAAGTTATCAGAGGTTGGACAGTCTGGACACACTTCAACCACCGCAGTAGCTGGAACTAAACACAAGAATGAACAGGACATCAGTAAACAGACTGATGCTGAGATAAAATGTTAGGACTTAGGTACTCAATGTGGTGAAAGGGACTCTCCCTGGCCTCTTTACATCCTGCAAAATATAAACTTTTATCTAATCCATAGTGTACACAGATCTGTTCTCCTTAACTCAGAAAAATGAACTGACACTTAAAGCAGGTTTTATATTTCACATCACTATTTACAAATCAGAATTTCAATCACTTTGTCAACATGTGTTTATTAAGTGGCTCCATCCACCTACCTTCACGTAGTGCACAGGAGTAACTTCTGAGTGTGACTTTCGAGTCGATGTAGGCAGATATCTCACACTCTCCATACACCTGAAGGACACAAACAGAAAGATGTACAAAATATTCCTTTGGTTTACGTCACACCAATCCTAAAATGTACACACAGTGCATGCAGGATTATGGCTTGCTGTGCAGCCAGTTACGTGTAAAACCCCTTTCCCTTTGATTGCATATTTGGAAGTTGGAAGCATGGCATTGTCCAGAATGTCTCGGTATGCTGGAACATTAAGACTGCCATTCAGCCTAGGCCAGCCCCCTAAAAAACATACCATTATCCCTCCTCCACCAAACTTCACAATGCAGTCAGGCGAGTAACATTCTCCACACCTAACAGGTGTGGCCAAATACTTTTGTCCATATAGAGTATTAAAGATTGGGCCCAGTGTAGATTAATGTTTTGATTTCTGTCAGTTTGATTGGATAATTGATCAACTAATCAATGTATCGATCCACATCAATGGATTGTTACACCCCTAGTAACAGGTTTCTTTTAAAAATAACTGCCCACAAAATCTATGCATGTCAATTAAAAAATGACTTCACCTTGTGGTACTTACTGGAATATCACCGATATCTCTGATTTCACATTGTTTCCATGGTTTTCTACTGAGGACATGGCATTTGGTTTCCATCACATCGATGGTCAGCTTGTAGAGTGATCTGCCTTTTTCCTGTAAACATACACACAAACTTTAAGTTTTACCTTCTTTCTAGGATTAGCAAACTCTGCAACCAGTCTTTAAATGGTTATTTCTGAATTTTTGATGAGACAAGAGTCCTGTCATTAGCCTCTAGAGATTTAAGTGAGCCTTGCCACCTTAAAGAGAACACACTAGGGGGAGGAAGTTAGACTATACAAAACTTCAGATGGACACATTGCTCTCTGTTATTTTGCTAGTTTATGGTAAAACAATGTGCCACAAAACAATGTTGGCTTCAATGTACACTATTTAAAAAAAAAGTAATTTAATTTTAATCAATTTATCCCCAGAAAGTTTAAGACGGTCAGCAAATACACAGTGTTTAGTAAGGCAGGGAACTCTGGATGGGGAGTGATGCAGGCTGCAAATGTCTATGAGCTGTTTTTATCTGATTAGAAATGTCCTGAAGTAGTGTTGTTACTAAGTCCCACTGCTGGGACTAAGGTTCAGGGACATAGGCTTACAGCTTCACACCTATACTATCAGGTATCTAGGGATCTCTCAGACTCACAGGTTTCCACTAAAGTTTGGGGCTTTTCCATTATGAAGAGTGGCACAGCAGCCCAGTGTGGCAGGGGATTTTTTTTTCCACTACAGTTGAGCTGTAAGTTTTGATGCCGTATCTGGAGGTGATCATGCAGCGTTTTGAATATATGATGTAAAATAGCTGTGCTCCAGTAATTATTGTTTTGTTCTGCCAGAAAAAGATGAAGCACCCATTGTTTCTACTTTGAAGTTTCCTCCTTCTTTTGATAATGTGGCAGGCATAACAAATTTGATGACGCGGTTCCTACGTAAACATGTCAGCAAGGCATCTCAAAACCGCTGTGACATCACTGTTTCCAACTTGGAGTTGGGTCAAAAAAGGACACAACAAACATGTTTATAAAGCCCATTATTACTGAAATCCTGTAAGGGCATATACTATATATACATGTATATATTTATTTCCCCTCCATTTTCTCATAAAAAAATTTGACAAATTTTGTAATTCCTTGAGAAATCTCCTAAGTATCTTGCAAAAAACTGCTTTTGTCATCGGAGAAAAATAAATAAAATGTCCGAACCAAATTTTCTCCTTCCTTACCAGATTATTTTATTCCAGGCATGCATTTATAACCCATGGAGAAGAGTGCCCACCAGTTGAGAACCATTGATAAAACTATACTCTTGTATCGACAGCAAACAGCATGTCATTGTCTCTTGAGTTGAGATCACTTTTTTCTTAGTAGAGTTTGTTGTTGTGGGAGATGCAGACCTAAACAGCTGATCAGGAGATGACAATATGCTGAGGCGGAAGAACACGTAACTGAAAGTTGCATAGCAAAATAGTGCCAAAAAACACAGGCCTGATGGGTGAAAACTAAATGCTTCAAAATTTTGGATATAACATAGCCTACATCTCCCTTGCTGGTGCCCCTAGTGCTATCCTTAAAGGGGCAATGCACACTAAACTCTCTGGATGCTAATGCCACTACTATTGCCAAGAACCTAATACACACGACTTCACAAAAAAAAAAAAAAAACTTAATATCCCTTTAAAGCTGCTCCATGTATCTGTTTTAAGTGCCTAAAAAATTCAAGTGCATGATTCCCCTCACCTTTTCAGGCGTGTGAGTGACATCGTACAGTCTGTTGAGGCTCAGGATGTGACCTTTAGTCCGGTCCTGGTTGATCTGGTCCAGGGCATCTTCAGCCACCCTCACAGCCTCAGGACTTAAACATCCCTGAGGCTCTGGGTTGGCTCTTCCCTCCTGCTGCAGCAAAATCAAACACAGGACCAGCAGATACACCCTCATTCTCTCAACTCATACACACAAACAAACATAAAAACAAACAGACACTGGGCTAAATAAAATCACTTATTTAACCCACTGAAATTACTAAAGCTTCCCCTGGAAAATAATTTTTGCAGACAGAGTTTGGACAGAAACATGTGAGGCTGGACTTTTGCCCCTTTCCCAAAAGCTGAGCAAACAGACACTATCTGCTGCTCTGTAGGCCAATGGCTGGCTCAGACTGTCTGAGGGGTCATAGTGCACTGGGGAACAGGGGACATGATGTAAACTGAAACATGAACTGTCAGCTTTGTTTCTTGAATTTCTCACCTCCATGTTAAACTTGCTGCATTTCCATTTGGTTCTGTTAGCTTTCACACTGAACTTTGTCAGGCACAAAGCAGGTCGGATGTTGTGTAACACAGCCACTCGCCACTAGATGGGGCTGTAGCTCTGGTCAGTGACTGATGCCATCCAGCCTAATGTTGCAATACTACCCAGAAAGACACAACTGCTGAGTGAAGGGACAGGGTAGTCACGACAAACTTTATATGCATAGCGTTGAATTTACAACTCACACAAGTGTTTTTAATGCATATGACATGATACAAAATTACATGCATGCAATGACATTAATATTAGCAGGGCTATTAAAAGACTATAGGCTTAAGGTGATTTCCCTGTATGGTTAAAGCCAACCCTCCTGGTTCTGCCAATCAGAGCCTTCTGATATCCAGGTGATTTCTGTGGAGCTGGCTTTTGAGGGACCTCTGATTTGAGCAGGCAGCTACTCTACAGGGAGTCCTTTGGCTTGGAGATGGTGACGTCCGTGCTGGGAGTGACTGAGTGCAGATGTTCGTGGGGGTGCAGATGTGTGTGGTTGCTGTGCTGATGCTCTGTGTGTCCCGGAGCTGCTCCTCCACAACGGCAGCCTGCAGAGGGGACAAGAAGAGAGGCAGTGTGGCAATCTTTATCAGCTTCTTCTGTTATTAAATGTAAGTTCTGGATGCCAGAAACAGTAAATTATCAGCATGTTCAGTATATTGTGTAGTTTTATTTGTTACCTTAGGTTCAAAGATGTCACACCTCACTTTCACTGCTTTTTGACCAGGAAACCTGACCGCTTCCACAATGCTGAAGTCCACAAAGGTATGCAGACCAGAAACCAACTAAGAAATCACAGAGAGAATCAGTTTAACAGATAAATAACACACCTGCCAACTATGAACCAAAGTCAGAATGATCAACCTTGAGATGCCATGTAATGGTGGCTCTTACACTTAGATTTTCTCCCTCCACATGAAATAATGATTTTTTTTAGGTGATCAGCAATCAGCTGACCTACTTACCTACCAACCAACCAACCAACCTTTCAACCTACCTACAGACCAACCTTACCTTCCTTCTGATCTACCAACCCACTGACCTACCAGCCTATCTACTGACCAAACAACTGACCTACCTACCAAATGCCTAATCTCCCAACCAACCTACCAGCTCACCTACCAACCAAACGTCCTACCTCCTTACTGACTGAACTATAGGCTGATGTACCTACCGATGGACTAACCAATGGATCTACCAACCCAGCCACCTACCTACTGACCAACCAACCTTCCTACAGATGGACCTACCTTCTGACTACCTACCTTCCCTCTAACCTACCAACCTGACCAACCTACCTACCTACTTACTGACTGAAATACAGATCTACCATCTACCAACAGTCCTACCTACTGATGGACAATCTGATGGACCCTCCTACTTACTGACCAGCAAACCTACCTTTTGACAGACCAATCAACCTACCTACTGATGCACCTTTCTACCGATGTGTTTACTTACTGACTGAACACTACCTACCAACCCACCTACCTAATGAGGGACCTTCCTACCAATGGATCTACCAATTGACCAACCTACCTACTGACAGATCTACCAACTACTGGCCTACTTATTGACTGAACTGCAGACCTTTTATCTTCCAACCTACCAAATGACCTACAGACTAACGGACTAGCCAACCTACCTCATTACCAACCTATCAACCGACCTACTGACTGACCAACCTGATGTACCAACTGACCCACCTACTAACCTTCCAACAGACCTACCTGGGTACCAACTGGTGGACCTACCAGCCTAATTACATAAACCTACCTATAAAAATTTGTCCGTCTTATTTACCTCTGTGACCCCAAACGAGCTAAGCTGTGTCAAAAATATATGGTTGGATGGATGGATGTTATACACCTGTATCTTTGTAGGCCTGATTGGTTGGTTGGTTAGTAAACCACCTAAATACCTTTTTTTTTTCAACCTGTGAACTGGCTTGGGTGATGCCCTCCAGACTGAAGCATTTTGCCCGGTCATTCTCGTTGTTGAACTTCTCCAGGGCCAGATTGGCTTACTCCTTCACCCTTGGCCTATTAAGTAATTAGGTGTGGGACAGTCAAGGCACACTCTCCCCACTTCAGACGCTGGAACTAAACATGAGAATCTGTGACAGTTACTGTCAGAACTTTGCAGGATCAAATCACTGGATTATGGCCATAACCTCCTACCTCCATTTTTCATAGATTGAATTTTTTTTTTCTAATTAATCAGTGGTATTGGTCACCCTCAACATCTGTGATTGGGTTTTAACAAATTTGAACCAATGAAAAGTGTAAAAAAAAAAGCAGACTTTAACCAGATATCTCACACTCTCCATACACCTGAAAGACACAAACACAAAGTTGTACAAAATATGAAGCACAGGAGCAGGATCTCACACAGAATTTGTGTATTTTCTCCACTTAACTGTGCCAACAGGTGATCCTAGATTTGTGTCTTTTTTATTTCCTTTCCTCTTTTCTGTTTTTGACTTGCTGCCATTGGTTTCACCCACTCACCATGATGCAAATGATTGGTATGATGCAACAAGTAACGCAAAGTGCACCCCAGGGCAAAATCGCTCCCTTTCTATTTCATCTTTGAAATCCTGCAGCATGTGCTCTGTTCTAACTCTAGCTCTGTTCTTCTCCAGAAGTGTCTCTCTGCTCTGCTACATATTAATGGTAGTACCCTTCTATTGCAACAAGTTTCTTTTTAGAGTAATGTTAATCAGACTAGAGCAAATACTCCATCTTATGATAGTTACTGGAGCATCACCTGCATCTTTGACTTCACATAGTCTCCATGATTTCCCTCACGAGGACATGACATTTGGTTTCCAACACCTCAGTGGTTAGAATGTAGAGTGACCCACCGTTCTCCTGGATAAACAAAAACACACTTGAGTTCATCCTCTTTTCTTTGGGCTCTTCAAAAACTGTTGCCAGTCCTTAAAACATCTCAATTTTCCATTGTTTAGGTGCAGAAATGCCTGCCAATGCATGTGTCTGCTCTCATCTTTTCAGGAGCGTGAACTCATGCACAGATTAACAAACAGAGAATTGGCTAAATAAAACCACTTATTTGCCCACTTCTCCTGGAAGAATATATCCTCTGGTCCATCTATCCTCCTTTGCATCATTTTAATAATCCTAATTTTGCAGACAGGATTTGGTCAGAAACATGACGTGCTGGACTTTCACCCCTTTTCCCAAAATAATGAGCAAACAGATGCTATCTGCTGCCCTCTTGGCCAGTGGCCTTCTGAGGGGTCACAGTGCACCAGGAAACAGGGGAAATGATATAAATTGAACCATAAATTGCACACATTCATGTTAAACTGCTGATATCCATCCAAGGTTGCTTCTCCATAATGTTTGGTGGACTCTTCACACAGCATTTTTGTCAAGTGCAAAGCAGGTCAAATGTTGTGTAATGTAGCCACCCACCACTAAGTGACCCTTTGCTAAGCGCCTCCCTCGATCATTCACTGTCCGGTCCTATGGTAGCAACAGTAACAATCTTTCAGCAGAAGTTAGTATGCAAAAGACTGTGCTCACAAGACCTAAAAGTCTGACAGGTGATACCCTAAAAGTTTAAAAGGATAGTGTTGAATTTTGCTGCATCCCCAAAGCCAAAACATAAGAGGAGAGATGTCAGATTGGAATATAAGAGGTATGGTTGTTAAAAACCAAGACTAATTCTGTAACACAAGTTAATTGAACATAAACATTTTTCATTGTCTTTCTCCTTCAATCTCTTCCCCTTCTGCATCAACACACTGCAGCATTCAGGTCTTCCACTGATTAAAGTAACGTCTTCTTCAGGCAGTTGTCTCTGTGGTTCTTTTCTTAACTTCTGACACTGACGCCATATGTGTTCCTTTCAGCACAGATTTGATCTTAGGAAAAGGAAAAAGTCACACGGTGCTCGATCAGGTGAGTAGGGAGGGTGATCAAGCACTGTGGTTTGTTTTTGGACCAGAAACTGATTTACCGAGCGACTAGTTTGAGCCGGCATGTTGTCTTAATAAAGAATGAAACAATTCATACACAACCGTGGTCACATTCTTCTGACTTTTCCTCTTAGTTTTTCTACCACCTGTTTGTAATCGTGTTGATTCACCCTTCTGGAGCCCACTCCACCAAAATGATCTCCTTAATATCAAAGAAAACATCAACATGGCCTTGAGTTTGGACTTGCTTTGTTGTGCCGTCATCTTTGGTGGCGATGGTGTTTTCCAGTGCATTGACTGCTGTTTTGTCTAAGGATCTTTAGGAAGTTCCAAGTTTCATCGCATGTAATCTCTCCTTAAAAAATGTTCTATTTCAGTTTTTTTCACAACAGCTTCACAAATTTGTTTTTCCTTTTGATCAGGAGTCAGAAGTTTTGGGACAACTTTAGCACACAGTTTTGTCATGTTCAAATTCTCTTTATCAGTGGAGACCATTTCTGCTTTCATTCTTATACTAAGTCTAATAATTTGTTCTATTTGTTTTCAGAGGTTTCTGATGTGCATGGGTATCCAGAGCGATCATCGCCTTGGACATCCTCTCTGCCTTCACTGAATCTGTTGTACCAATTAAACACACATGCATGTGACATGCAGTGTTTCTCATGCACCTCACTTAGAGATTCAGCTGCTGTTAAAAAAATATCAAGTTAATACGTTGTTCAAATTTAAGCTTGTCATTTCTGACACCTGAGCAAAAACATGTGAACTTTAACCATTAGCTAGCAGTGAAGTAAAGAAGTCACTGGTTGGAAACTCACAGCAGCTGTACATAAATACCCAACCTTTAATATATAATACTTGGTGTAACTGTGAACAACCTGGTTTTATCTGTATATGCGCAGTTTAATTATTTAATAGCCATACCTCTTATGTACATATAATATGTTGATACGGGTATTTAAATCTTGACAACATTTCCTGTATGGTGCATTTCAAACAGATATAAACAGTGCAATTATTTTGCAATTAATTGTGAGTTAACTATGAAAGTTGTGAGATTAATCACAGCAAAAAAATGTAATCTATTGACAGCCCTAATATTTACACATCTGTGTATGTGTCAAATGGCCAAATGTGGCCCTTGGCCTATTTTTAATTGGCCCACAGCAAAGTATAAAACATAAGTTAAAAATGGCCCACATTAGAGTTTCCACTTGAAATTTCGTACTTTTGTGTTACGTTGGGGGCTCGTCTGGAAAAGTAACCAAAAAACGAAAAAAAAAAAAAAAGAACAAAAAAGCTGAAAAAATTACAGTCTCTCAAGGAGTTGTGATTTTTTTGGATTAGTGTATGTTTAGTTCAAGCACTAGGCAGAGCTACTGTGCTAATTCCATAAACAAACATTTTGACACGACAGTTCATCAGTGTGTTTTTTTGTTGTGGCTTAAACTGATTCAACTCTGTAAATTCTTATTCTGACTTGGGTGGAGCAAGTGGTCGCCAGTGGAAGCCAGGGCCCCTCTGAAATCTGACTGGCCTCGTTAAAATCCTTGAAATGACTGGCTATTTGACTTGTCAGCCATAAGCTAGTCATTCAAGCATATCCAGTCACTTAGCATATCTTTACCTAAATTGGACTGGATTGTCTAACTTTGATATCTTAGAGGTGAGGTAGATGAAAATGGCCCCAGCATCCTTAAAATTGACTACATTTGGCCTTCAGTGGAAATAGTTTGGACACCTCTAGTGTAGACACTAGAGAGCTGAATTAATGCTCTCTCCTCACAAACTCCTTTGAGCTCTGGGGATATTTTGTTTTACAAGCTGCTTAATATTTAAAAAAAATGACAACTCCTTACTTTATAAATGCTTTAATCAACAAATGGTTCATCAGATCATTTACAATGAATACATTGTTATGTCTAACTACTATTACATATTTTATTTAACAGTTGTGTTTCTTTGCTGGGAAGTTTCTTTTCTTCAGAAGTATGCAGGAGAATACAAAATGACTGCATAACTCTCCTGGTTCAGGCAATCAGAACCCGAGACTTCTGATTCCCAGGTGATGTCTATGTGAGCCGGGACATGAACTGGCTGCTGGGGAACCTCTGACTGGTGGAGGCAGATTCCTAACACTCCCTAGGGAGGTCTTTGACTTGGATACGGTGACGTCTGTGCTGGGAGTGTCTGAGTGCAGGTGTTCATGGGTGTGCAGATGTTTGTGGGTGCTGTGATGATGCTCTGTGTGTCCTCGGGCTGCTTCATCATGAGCCTGCTCCTCCACAACGGCAGCCTGCAGAGGGAATGAGAAAAAGACAGTGTGGGAGTCTTTGTGAGTTTCTTCTGTTTTAAAATGACTGATCAAAACTTAACTGAATGGTCAGTGTGTGTTTATATTTGTTACCTCAGGTTCAAAGATCTCACACTTCACTTGCACAATTTTTCCATTGGGGTGGACTTCAAGTCTTAGTCCCATCATCTGCATGTATGAGCCCTCACATAAGCCTCTGTGCTGCAAAGACAAAGACAAGAACAGCTTAACCCAGGTGAACAATTTCAGGTGTTTGGAGCCAGAGACGACTCAGAAATAAGTGGATGTCTGGCCAGGATTCAGAATTGCTTCAATAGCGCCCCCTAACAGTTTTCAAAGTTAAAGCCCCCTCCTTTGATGATGCAGCTTGGAGAGTTCTACAAAAATGCATCTTTGGCTGACACTCCATATCCAACAGCAAATACGCTATCTATAATGAAATGGCAAAAAAAATGCCACTTTTGGCCATTTCCAGGGGTCATATCTGGACTAAATCATTACATTTCATCTGCTAGACTTGTTCTTTGACTTACAGCTAGACGAGACATGGATGATGAATTAGACTTCAGGAGGTTATCCTTCATCATAAGACATGTTCATGGCGAGGCCTTAAATTTACATGATTTTTGAAAACCAGCCCAGGCCGAAACATATTTATATTTGAAAGTCTGATTAATTGCACAGCGCCTCCCTCTGGCAACAGTGGCAGCCATGGTGATTTTTCACCATGAAACAGGAAGCAGAGTTGTCAAATGCTAATAACACTTGTAGGGAAATTAATCTTTTTTTTATCTTCAAGGTGAAATGATTGATTTAATTTTCAAGGATGGGAGTTGCCTAATAGCTCAGTGGCGCCCCCCACACTTAGCACTATGAGACAGTACATGTTCCTTTTGCACAGGATGTGGCAGTATTGACATGGTGACCTTAGATGCAGGAAGTTCACTAGAGCCCTGGATTAAAAAGATAAGTAAATGTTTGTTTAACTCACTGCAAAATGACAGTCCATCGGTGAACAGTTGCTCAGGTCCCTTGCGTCAGTTTCATTTGAACACTCTGTCTCCGCAATGATGAACTCCACAAAGGTTGACGGACCAACAACCCACTGATAAATGACAGAGAGAATTAATGCGACAAATAAAACAACACATCTGTCAACTATGGACCCATGTCAGGATGATAAACTTTGAATATTTGAGATACCAGGCAGTGAAGGCTCTTAAACTTTTCTCTCTGCTCTTATTGACCTGATCAGAGGTTATTGCAGCTGATCACCGGTTGTTAAGTTTACTGCTATGATTTATCATTTTTTGACTTACCTGAAAACTGGCTCGGGTGATTTTCTCCAGACTGAAGTATTTCGCTAGGCCATTGTCTTTATTGAACTTCTCCAGGGCCAGATTGACCGTCTCCCTCACACTTGGATCACTGAGGTTATTAGATGTGGGACAGTCCGGGCACACACTATGAACTTCAGCAGCTGAAACTAAACACAAGAATTATCAGGCCATCGTTCAATGGAGATGTAGTCCTCTCTACTTAGAAAAATAATATTTAGAGCATTAAGTCTGTTGTAATCCCTGTCAGCAGTAGAACAAACATGTAACAGAGCAGAGAGATGGAGACATATCCTTCATAAATAAAAGCACATCATAGAGCTTTCGCCACATATTTTTTCTAGTTACACATCTGCAAACCACTAAAAGGGTTTCGTGACCCACTTTGGGGTCCTGACCACCAGTTGAGAACCAAAGGTCTCAATGACTCCATCCATCTACCTTCACGTAGTGCACAGGTGTAACTTCTGAGGGTGACATTAGAGTCGATGTAGGCAGATATCTCACACTCTCCATACACCTGAAAGACACAACACAAAGTTGTAGATCTCATACAGAATTTGTATATTTTTTCCACTAGAAATAAACTGTGAGACTGCAGATCATGTGTTTGATTATTTTTGTACTAATGCACAGTCTCCTTGTGCACAATTGAAACACTTAAAACACAATGTTTAATTCCTCACAGGGGTGAAAAAGTGATTCAAAAACGTGTGCTGATTAATTGCACTTTGATGACATAAAAAAACAGCTGAAGTAGCTTTGCAACTTTGATATGGACACATAAATATTCTCTGTGCTCTTAAAGTCCCTGTAAAGTGATAAAAAAAATCTGTATTGTAGTTTTCTGTATGACAGCCAACTGTATTATGAACCACTAGGCCAAATTTTAGTCATAAGAAACATCTCTAAGTTTATCAAATTGAGCTTCAAAGTCATGAAAAATGAGGCAGTAAAATCTAAGTTCATGTGGGTTAGATAAGCTGAAGCCTCGCCCCTTATAGGAAGAATGATCCTCTCAGATTAAAAAAAAAAAAAAAAAAAAAAAAAAAAAAAAAGATCCAGTGCAGCTGCCTGGCTCTGCCAGAGCAGAGAGACAGAAGTTGGGGATTAAGTTTACATTTTTCTGGCACAAATCTCTCCATTACTAGACTTTTAATGACCTGTAGGCCAACATGGCTGATAGATTTGGGAAATTAACCTCACAATGAACAAAAACACAGCTTGTAGCTGGCTGTTAACTTTCAATGAAGGCAGTAACATCAGCTAACAATAGACTGTACTGAGATGAACTGTTTGGTATATTGTAGCATTATTGGGGACGGGGTAATTTCCTATCAAGACTGGTGATGTCATGGGCTCAGATTTTTGCCCTGCTCAGATAAAACCAAGCCAGGAAATATGTGAACAACTTTCTTAAGGTTTAAATCAAAGTTCTGTAACAAATAGATTTCAGCATTTTGACATGTTTAAAGCAAACTTAGTCTGAAATGTCTAGTGTGTCAAGACACAAAGTTTGGATTTCACTTTACAGGGACTTTTGATTTTTATACTTTTATGGATAAAACCAAATTCTTTTGGTTTTATCCATAAAGGGTTTTGTCCAGATTGTTACTATTATCATTAACAGTTATGCAACCATCCATCCATTATCCATACTGCTTATCCCGTTCAGGGTCACAGGGACAGTAATGCAATCTCCCTCAAATTATCGACATGATATTTTTTGCAATTAATTAATTAAAAAGTCTATAATTAATTAAATTACATTTTTAAATTGACTGAAAGCACTACATACAATACAAACAAACAGCCCATAGGCATATAGTTGGAATTTTAACAAACCGGTGGCTCTTTCTCTGTCTTTCTGACACTCGCTTGCCTCCCCAGAACTATGTGAACTGTTACACTCCAAAAATGTATCCAATAGGCGAGGTCAGTACACTGTGTACTTTATGTGTGCATGTGAACCTTAAAAAATATAAAAATTTCCTACATGCATTTAAATGGTGCATCTACATACTGTGAATTTTATTCTGGGAGCTAACACTGCACCGCCTAGAGTTATGTTCTTGTGGAAATTATAATCAATTTAAAAAGTTTAAATGACTCATTTTCAATTAACAACTTACTGTTAACGGCAGTACTCCTGTGGTGTTAAAAGAGAGAATACTCCACCTTATGATACTTACTGGAAGATCACCTATACTTCTGACTTCACATTGTTTCCATGATTTCCTGCTGAAGATGGGACATTTGGTTTCCAGCACATCAATGGTCAGACTGTAGAGCGACCCACCTGTGTCCTGGACAAACAAAAACACTTGTTCTTTTTCTTCTTTTTACTTCTTTCTAGGTTCTTCTAATACTGCTACCAGTCCTTGAAAGATGTCCCATTTCCATTGTTTACATGCATCGATGTCTGTCCATACATGTGCTTTCCCTTACCTTTTCAGGAGTGTGAGTGACATCGTACAGTCTGTTGAGGCTCAGGATGTAACCTTCAGTCTGGTCTCGGTTGATCTGGTCCAGGGCGTCCTCAGCCACCCTCACAGCTTCAGGACTTGAACATCCTTGAGGCTCTGGGTTGGCTCTTCCCTCCTGCTGCAGCAACAGCAGACACAGGACCAACAGGTACACGCTCATTCTCTCAACTTGTGCAGCCACAAACAGAGAATGCACCTAATAGAACCGCTTATTTTACCCACTTCTCATGAAGAATATATGCTCTGGTCTGCCCATGCTCTTTTACATAATCTGAATAGTCCTACTTTTTGCAGACAGGGATTGGTCAGGAACATGAAAGTCTGGACTGTCACCCCTTTTTCCTGCAAATGTGCCAACAGACACTGTCTGCCGCCCTCTAGGCCAATGGCTGACTGAGGGTCACAGTGAATCAGGAAATGATATAAATTAACCAATAAGTGACAAACCTTCACGTTAAACTTGCTACAATTATCTGTTCAAGTTTGTTCTCCCATAACGTCTCATATTTTTGGGTAGATTTCAACATATGGGGAAAATTAAAGTCTGTTTGCTGCTGCAGCATCTTTTTTCTAATGCAGTCAATAAATTACAAAACGGCAGTTGTTTACTTATGAGTGGGTGGATGTTTGATGCCCATGAAAATAGATAAGACTTGCATGCTGTCCAGTAAGTGTCCTCAAACTCAATGCTGGCAGAAGTGTTTATTTTTTGTGTGGCTGTTTCTGGTGAAAAGCTCTGAGGTTATGCAAACAGGAGAATACGGTAAACTGCTTTAATCAGATTCTTGCACCTGCTCAGCAACCAAAATGCAGCATCAGTGCAAACTTTTTCAGTAATTATTGGCTAAAATTGACCAGTCCGGCATATTTACTTGTAGATGTAGTTAAAATTTATAACCTGAAACTGGTAAAAACATGTGGAATGTTAAATGGAAATGTACAAACTCTCATGTGGTGGGAATTGTTTAGAAGTGCCATCAGCTAACCACCCTTGTTAAAACCCTTTAAGTTAGAGTTACATAAAGCATTACTAAACACAATTAAAGTAGACTTGCCTCTGCAGTTTACCACATACCATACCCTGATAGTGTCAGCGTGTGGGCCACATGAAACTTACATAGTTGAAGCACTTGGCCCAAATATTAGTTTTGACATTTGGTTTATAAATGGCATTCCTAACATGGCAGAACATGTGAGGACCAAACCAGAACCACAAGTGTTTTACGGCATCTTCAAAACTGGTGGGCAGCAACAGTTTAAGACAGGCGTGGCAAACTCAAGACCTGGGGGCCAAATATGGCCCGTGGTAGTTACACCCTGCCCGTAAGATCATATATCAGTGTTGCCAGATTGGGTGGTTTTCCACCCAACTGGGCAGTTTTGGATGGGATTGTGCAGGTTAAAATGGTTTTGGGTGGGTTGACATAATTTGGGCTGGTTTTCAATGAGTTGGGCGGGTTTTAACAATGTTATATCAACTATATATTTCAAAAATATAAACAAATATCTTACAAATGTAACATAAAGTCAAAAAGCACAGCATTCACCACAGAGTAGAGACAAGTTAAGTTTACCCCCACCTGCTACGTACAAGTGAAGCAAACAAACACATTTTCTTTAGCAATATCAACGTCATCTCAGCGCCTGCCCTGCACGTAGACAGCAACAGTATGTGGTGGTAACATTTTTGGTAGACTGAAGAAACTTTTCAGCTAACAGACTATGTTTTTCAAGATACCGAAGTGGGGAAAACATAAAAGCTATCAGAAGTAGTGGGAATCGGACCTTGATCTAAAAGCATGGATTATGCCAGCAACCGATGAATCGAAGGCGCATTGTAAATATTGAAACACTGACATTAAAGTGCATTTCAAAGACTTGAAGGACCACGGTGCCACAAACAAGCACAAGTCGCGTTGTGTTCCAAGCGTGAGGACGTTTGTTGTGCCCACAAAGAGCTGAGGCGACCAGAACATCAAAGACGACTAGAGACGGAGGTAGTCGCTTGCCACACATCTGTAAATGCTGTGAATGACTTATGGATATACTTCAGGAGGAGACTGGAGCATTGAAGATGCACAGAACGAAGTGCACGACGGTTATCAAATCGATATTAGCACCGTATTTCAGACAGGAGCTCAGAGATGACATCGGTGTGTCCCCTTACCCACTTTACCTGGATGCAACCACAGACATTTCAGTGAACAAACTGTTTTGTATTTGTGTTAAATATCACTCTAAGAAACACAACAAATTTGTAAGCATGTACCTCGGCCTGGCTGAACTTTCACATGCAGATGCCAGAGGGATTGTAGAAGCTATTATCAGCTTTTTGGAAGATAGCAGTCCAAAAAATCATGAAAATGGTGGGAATAACCACTGATGGAGCAAGCGTCATGGTTGGTAAACAACATTCAGTTTACACTCTACTTAAACTGCACCAACCAAACTTGCAGCTAATTCGCTGTGTGTGCCATTCTCTGGACATCACAAGGCATGCAGCATCTCCCCAGCAATCTAGACTGCATGATCAGAGAGACTAACAACCAGTGTTGCCAACTCCTCAGTAAGGAAAGTAGCTATTGGCTATCCTAAAAAGCGGTCGCTAAATGACGTAACCGCCTAATTTGCATAATCAGCAGTATGCATTTAATTGTAATGGACACTGCAGGAGAGAGGAAAAACGTCATGAGAGAGAAAAAAGTGAGTAAAAAGGCCCTTAATATGTGTAGAACAACAAATAAACTTGATTCTTGTTTTTATAACGTCACAATTCCAACCCTCCTCCTTTATCTGGGCTTGGGACCAGCAAAAATTGCTCTAGAGATACTCTGGCAGAGTTACTTTAATTTTTATTTTTAGTTTATTATTCTATTTATTGTTCTATTTTTCTTAAAAGTTTAGTTTTCTTATGTTTGGTTTAGTTTTAAACCTTATGGTCCACTTAAAAGCCTACACCAAATCCCTGTGAAACATTAACATTTTTAACCATACCACTTATAATATGTTTATATATATAGTCTTCATTAACAGTTTTAAATTGACCAAATAGAGACAATAAAAACACAGTCATGGTGCCTTCACAGTGCAGTTAATCTGCAGTCTGGACATGGAGGCGTGAGGATCTTCTGCTCCGACTGCAGCTGAGGGGGACGCTGGATTGGGCTGCATGTGAGTGCTGTTGGACGGGGAGGGGACGCATGGCAGCACCTGTGGAGCAACAGTGACATGTGCTTTCACATCAGAGTCTACAAAAGTCTCCAGTAACACCAGAAAAAGTCGCTAGATTTGTTACTGGTTCGCTCATTCAGCTCATTCAGCCAAGCGCCAAACTGACATATGAGACAATGAACAACGGAGAGTGTCAGCTGAGAATGCTCTCACCGAGTGCAACCTGTTGGCTGGTGACAGCTGACTGCATTGACAGAATACTTCAACAAGAAGATGAGCTGAAGTAACAAAACATAATTGCAAAACATAATTTTAAAATCAGAGGAGGCACACTTCAGCACACAATGGAGTAAAATTACCTGGGCATAGTCATCAGTGCATCAGGGAGATTTCAGAGAGCTATAAGCTGCGTCACTGATAAGGCACGAAGAGCATAGTACGGCATTAAAACATATCTAAATAAACTTAATCCCCAAGTTAAAATTTGGCTAAAATTATTCAGAAATGTTATTACTACGGAAGAGTATTAGGGCCACTGAAAAAAAAATTTTGAGACAATTTTTTTTTTCAATTGTGAGAAAAAAGTCAGAATTCTGAGTTTAAAGTCAGAATTCTGACTTTGATCTCAGAATTCTGAGAAAAAAACATTTGAGACTTTTTTTTCATTTGAAGAATAAACTCAGAATTCAGACTTTTTTTTCTCAGAATTCTGACTCTAATCTCAGAATTCTGACTTTAATCTCAGAATTCTGACTTTTTTCTCACAATTGAAAAAAAAAAAAATTTTGCTCAAATTTTTTTTTTTTTTCGGTGGCCCTAATACTCCTCTGTATATTGCTCCTATTCTTATGTATGGAAAAGAAGTGTGGGGCCCTGTCCTAAAACATTGGCAAACATCCTGGGACTTAACACCAACAGAAAAATTTCATCTCCAGTTCTGCAAAGAGACCCTAAAGGTCCACAGAAACTGTCCAAACCTGGCATGTAGAGCAGAACTGGGGGAATTTCCTCTTTCTCTACACATGATTAAAAGAGCCATTAAGTTCCAGGTTCACCTAGCACAAGCTGATCCTGAATTATTACCATCACCTGGCCTTTCTGAGCAACAGCCTCTGCCCAGAGACTGACCCCTGAAAATATTAAAGAAAATTATCAGCTAAAAAACCAAGAGCTACAAAATTTCTCCAAAACACAAATTAAAGTTATTGACAAAGAAAACAAATCTAAATACATGAAATATTGGCAAAATGAAATAAAATCCTACAATAAATTAGAATGTTATTGTCTATTGAGAAGAGAGTACTCTTTAGCTGATTATCTTGTACATGTGAGAAACCTCAAACAAAGGAAAACTTTTACAATGTACAGACTCAGCGACCATAAAATAGAAATTGAAACAGGTCGTCATAAAAACTGGAAACCTAGAGACCAAAGAATTTGTAAACGTGATTTGGGAAAAACTGAAGATGAAACCCACTTTCTCCTCATCTGACCACTGTATGAAGCTGTAAGAAAGAACTTTTTGAGCCTAGTTACATTAACCGGATCACACGAAGAAATAATGAGACTGTGTCTAGCTGAAGAACCTCAACATATACACATAGCTGCACGTTTTGTTTCTGAATGTCACCAGATTAGAGACAGTAGGGGAGAGTGGGGTGAGTTGTGCCAGTTTTTTACTCAAAGTGACTTTAAAGTGAGGCCATTACGGTAATGCCTACAATTTAAGTATGTACATATATTTCAGGATGTGGTGCATCCCTGGGAACAATAACTTTGGATCTGAAATAAACTGTTTAAGAAATACAGCTTTTGGAAAAAAGTGGTCTCATGGCACAACTTGCCCCCAGTGTGGGGTCACGCCACTTCAGAAAAAAATAAAAACACGGATGTCTGTCGATACCCTCTTGCTGTCTCTCCACAACAGGCTGTCCTGGCATGCGTTATAGGTGCAGCAACAATCATAAAACAAGGGAAAGACAGGATGAATCCTGGCTGGAGTTAAGGTACCGTTGTGTTTATGGTGAGCGGTAAGAGTACGTATGATCCGTCTGGTAACGCTACCAGTCTGCTCGCTCTCATTGGTTGTTGTGGGTACTCTGTCAGCGCCACTACTACCTAGAATCAATAATATCAAACATGTTTGATATTTATGATTCAGTGTCTGGGAGGCTATGACGTGAATTGGAGCAGTAAATTAATCGTGCTGACATCACACACATGCAGACTACTCAGACAAATAATCATTTGCAACATGGCTCTAGTCGGTATATGCCCCCACAATCATCTGGGGTGGGGTGGGGGGGGGGGGTGTCAAATATTGCCTAAAATCAGGCTTAAAATCCTGTAGTATGTGGCCGGCCTAAAACGTCTAATAGTACTCTGTGTAAAAGTTTTTTAGACACTAGAGAGCTGAATTAATGCTCTCTCCTCACAAACTCCTTTGAGCTCTGGGGATATTTTGTTTTACAAGCTGCTTAATATTTTCAAAATATGACAACTCCTTACTTTATAAATGCTTTAATCAACAAATGGTTCATCAGATCATTTACAATGAATACATTGTTATGTCTAACTACTATTACATATTTTATTTAACAGTTGTGTTTCTTTGCTGGGAAGTTTCTTTTCTTCAGAAGTATGCAGGAGAATACAAAATGACTGCATAACTCTCCTGGTTCAGGCAATCAGAACCCGAGACTTCTGATTCCCAGGTGATGTCTATGTGAGCCGGGACATGAACTGGCTGCTGGGGAACCTCTGACTGGTGGAGGCAGATTCCTAACACTCCCTAGGGAGGTCTTTGACTTGGATACGGTGACGTCTGTGCTGGGAGTGTCTGAGTGCAGGTGTTCATGGGTGTGCAGATGTTTGTGGGTGCTGTGATGATGCTCTGTGCGTCCTCGGGCTGCTTCATCATGAGCCTGCTCCTCCACAACGGCAACCTGCAGAGGGAACAAGAAAAAGACAGTGTGGGAGTCTTTGTGAGTTTCTTCTGTTTTAAAATGACTGATCAAAACTTAACTGAATGGTCAGTGTGTGTTTATATTTGTTACCTCAGGTTCAAAGATCTCACACTTCACTTGCACAATTTTTCCATCGGGGTAGTCTTCAAGTCTTATTCCCATCATCTGCATGTATGAGCCCTCACATAAGCCTCTGTGCTGCAAAGACAAAGACAAGAACAGCTTAACCCAGGTGAACAATTTTAGGTGTTTGGAGCCAGAGACGACTCAGAAATAAGTGGATGTCTGGCCGGAATTCAGAATTGCTTCAATAGCGCCCCCTAACAGTTTTCAAAGTTAAAGCCCCCTCCTTTGATGATGCTGTGTGGGGAGTTCTACAAAAAAGCATCTTTGGCTGACACTCCATATCCAACAGCAAATTTGCCATTTTGAATGAAATGGCAAAAAATGCTACTTTTGGCCATTTCCAGGGGTCATATCTGGACTAAATCACCTGCAGAATTTAATCTGCTAGACTTGTACTTTGGCTTACAGCTAGATGAGACATGGATGATGAATCATACTTCAGGAGGTTATCCTTCATCATAAGACATGTTCATGGTGAGGCCTTAAATTTGCATGACTTTTGAAAAACAGCTCAGAACACATTTATATTTGAAATTTTGATTAATTACATAGTGCCTTTCTCTGGCAACAGGAAGTTACTACTTCTGAATTTCACATTCTGGTTTCTGTATGGTTGGCCAGATCATGTTGAAATTTGCCCAGACAATCCCCAAGATGTTGAATTTTACCTTGAAATTGAAATTTACCCTTTTGGGTACTAATAAAGTAACTTGAACCTTGAAAAGGAGCGGCCATGGTGATTTTTCGCCATGAGACAGGGAGTAGAACTGTCAAATGCTTATAACACTCGTAGGGCAACGATTTTTTTTCATCCTAATGCTGAGATGATTGATATCATTTTCGAGGATGGGTGTGGCCTATTAGCTCAGTGGTGCCCCCCACACTTAACACTATGGGACAGTACATGTTCCTTTTGCACAGGATGTGGCAGTATTGACATGGTGACCTTAGATGCAAAAAGATCAGTAGAGCCCTGGATTTAAAAAAAACAAAAAAAAAAAGTAAATGTGTGTTTAACTCACTGCAAAATGACAGTCCATCGGTGAACAGTTGCTCAGGTCCCTTGTGTCGGTTTCATTTGAACACTCTGTCTCCACTATGATAAACTCCACAAACGTTGACGGACCAACAACCCACTGATAAATGACAGAGAGAATTAATGCGACAAATAAAACAACACATCTGTCAACTATGGACCCATGTCAGGATGATAAACTTTGAATATTTGAGATACCAGGCAGTGAAGGCTCTTAAACTTTTCTCTCTGCTCTTATTGACCTGATCAGAGGTTATTGCAGCTGATCACCGGTTATTAAGTTTACTGCTATGATTTATCATTTTTTGACTTACCTGAAAACTGGCTCGGGTGATTTTCTCCAGACTGAAGTATTTTGCCAGGCCACTCTCTTGATTAAACTTTGCCAGGGCTAGATCAGACGTCTCCTTCACCCTTGGCTCATCGAGGTTATTAGATGTGGGACAGTCGGGGCACGCTCTTAGAACTTCAAAAGCTGGAACTAAGCACAGCAATTATCAGGCCATGGGCCAAAGGAGATGTAGTCTTCTAAAGTGATACTTAAAGCATTTTGTCCATCACAATCACTGTCAGTATCTCCAAGGATCAAATTACTGGTGCCAGGCCATAACCTCCTATCTCCAGTTTTGATGATTTTGAGTTTTTTGTCATTAATCAGTGCTATCGGTCACCCTATATATCTGCCGGTGGGTTTTTACAAATTCTTTTCATTCCCTGTAGAATATCCTATACCTGATGATAGGAGTTTATGGCCTGATGGCAGTGAATTGTTGATTGTTTTGTTGGACAGTTGACTACAGTCAGAATGATATATTATTGTACTTCTATAATTCACATCTCAGTAACATTTACAAATCAAACTATTACTCTCTTTGACAGCCAAACTAAATCAATGGTTCTCATCTGGTCTAGTGTCAGGGCCCACCACCACCTCCTTAATGAAAAATCGTGATCCAAGTTTCTTATATTTTTCATCGCTTAAACCCCCGAATGTTTTAAAAACGGGGCAGTTTGGAGTTGAGATAGAATAAATATATAGCAGAGAGATGGAGACATATCTTTCATGAATAAAAGCACATCATAGACTTTTTGACACATTATTTTCTAGGTACACATCTGCAAACCACTGAAATGGTTTTGTGACCCACTTTGGGGCCCTGACCCTCCAGTTGAGAACCAAAGGTCTAAATGAGTCCCTCCATCTACCTTGACGATGTGCACAGGAGTAACTTCTGAGGGTGACGTTAGAGTCAGTGTAGGCAGATATCTCACACTCTCCATACACCTGAAAGACACAAAATCACCACACAGACACATAAATTCCTCATATACACCGCATTCCACATTATTATGCAAATGACATTTTTCTCTTATTTTCCTAAATATTAACGCAAATGACAGTCAGAATATTTTCAAGTCATCAGCTGTTTGAGCATAATTCAAATATTTTTGAACAAAGTTCATAATGATAACAGTTTTTTTTAAATAAAAACCTCAAAATGTACTTTTCCACGTTATTAAGCAGGCCACAGGTTTCAGCAATATGAGAAAGAAAAAGGATCTCTCTGCTGCTGAAAAGTGTCAAATAGGACAAGGAGTGAAAACATTAGATATTTCATGAAAAATTAAGTGTGATCTTTGTACTGTGAAGAAATTTGTGGTTGATTCAGAGCACAGACGGATTTGTGCAGATAAAGGCATAATGAGGAAGGTTCCTTATGGACAAATTCATCAGATTAAGAGAACAGCTGCTAAAGTGCCATTACAAAGCAGCGAACGGGTACTTGAAGCTGCTGATGCCTCTGGAGTCCCACCAACCTCAAGGTGTAGGATCCTCTAGAGGCAGGCATCCTCATTATGAAGTTTGTTCAGAAACATTTGAATTATTATGATCTAATGGCTGATGACTTGAAAAATATTCTGACTGTCATTTGCATTAATATTTAGGAAAATAAGAGAAAAATGTCATTTGCATAATAATGTGGAACGTGGTGTAATGGCTGTGCAGCACTCTGCAGCACCATGAATTTGCTCCATAAGATGAGATGTAATTGTGCATTGTGTTATATTTTGGAGTTGAATGAATACTTTTTATGTTTATCCAGCTGTTCGGATCAATCTGCTCTACATGGATTGATGTGTCCAGCACCCAAAATACCCTGAAGCTTATCTCCAGTACAACAGAGCATAGTGTTGCTTAAGGGAAACACCAGTGCTGGACTGGAGCGTGGGCAGTGGAACTGCTCCGATTGACCAGAGAAGGAGTGATTTCCTCTGCAATAAGATACACCAGTGGATTCTGGCACAGCTGTTGTATGTGGAAACTGGAGATTAAGCAACAAGCACTGAGCCCTCAGACTTGAACATCTTCATGTGTGCAGCGGTTAAGTGCATGAGTCCATGAAAGCCCGTGATATTGCCCTGGAAGTAGATGTGTAACATTATTTGTATTCAACCTGTGACGGTTTGGGGGTCACGGTTCAATGCTGGTAGTCACATGACAAATACATTCGAACCATTAAAAATGTTAAAAAATAACACAAACATTTCTGTCACCTGGATTGGCAGTAAACTGTTTTAAATGTTTGCTAAACGAATAAACAACAAACAAAGAAGAAGCCAGCAAAACAAAACATACGAAGAAGAAAAGTTTGCTCCTGTAGATAGAAAGCCGGAGCTAACAGCCTGCTGTCCCTTTCCTCATCTCTGTGCTGTATCTAAACAGCCTCCTGATGCAAAAGCAGAGGGTCAAAGATTTTACCAATGCTAGTAAATTTTAAAGACTATTCATGGCCCATGTGTATTTAGGGGCTCTGCTCCAGCTCCGTTGCAACATCCCATTCTGTATTTGCATTAGAGAGTCTGCAGTCCTTCGATGACGAAACATAAGGTGTGATTTTGCAAGAGTGACCACTGCACCAGATATTCACTACTTTTTAATACAGCACAAGCTGAACCAACTATCATATTAGATGTAAAAAATCATAAGATGGGACATTTTCCCCTTTTTTATCGATGAACTGAACCTGTAGTGAAAATATAAAAATGTCCTACATGCACTTAAATGGTGCATCTACATACCATGAATTTTATTCTGGGAGCTAACACTTCACCGCCTAGAGTTATGTTCTAAAGGAAATGATCATTAATTTAAAAAGTTTAGATAACTCATTTTCAGTTAACAACTTACTGTTAACGGCAGTACTATTGTGGTGTTAAAAGAGAGAACACAGACGCTGTCTGCTGCCCTCTAGGCTAATGGTTGTCTGAGGGTCACAGTGAATCAGGAAATTATATAAATTAACCCATTAGTGACACACCTTCATGTTAAACTTGCTACAATTATATGTTCAAGTTTGTTCTCCTATTACGTCTCATATCTTTTGGTAGATTTCAACAGATGGAGAAAATAAAAGTCTGTTTGCTGCTGCGGCACCTTTGTAATGCAGTTAGTAAATTACAAAACTGCTGTTGTTTATTTATGAGTGGGTGGATGTTTGATGCCCATGAAAATAGATAAGACTTGCATGCTGTCCAGTAAGTGTCCTCAAACTCAATTTAGATAGAAGTGTTTATTGTTGCGTGGTTGTTTCTGCTGAAAAGCTCTGTGGTTATGCAAACAGGAGAATACGGTAAACTGCTTTAATCAGGTTCTTGCACCTGCTCAGCAACCAAAATGCAGCGTCAGTGCAAATGTTTTCAGTAATTGTTGGCTAAAATTTACTAGCTAGGATATTGTAAATATAGTTAGAAATTATAACCTGAAGCTGGTCAAACATGTGGAATGCTGTATGGAAATGTACAAACTTTCATGTGGTGGGAATTGTTTGGGAGTGTCGTCAGCTAACCACTGACACGATTTCTGTAAATGCCCAGTGTTAAAACCCTTTAAGTTAGAGTTTCATAAAGCATTACTAAACACAATTAAAGTAGACCTACCTCTGCAGTTTACCACATACCATACCCTGATAGCATCAACATGTGGGCCAAATGAAACACAGTTGAAGCACTTGGCCCAAATATTAGTTCTGACATTTGGTTTACAAATAGCATTCCTTACATGGCAGAACATACACTATGTTGTGACACGTGAGGGCCAAGCTAGAACCACATGTGTTTTACAGCATCTTCAAAACTGGAGGGCAGGAACAGTTTAAGACATACTGGCCCACCAGTATGAGGGCTGCAGATTTCCTCCAGTTTGAAAATAAAAACTTAACCTTGATGATTTAAAATATCCTTGTTAAGTCATAAAAATCTATAAAAGTAAAGTAAAAAAAAATTAGTCAAGGAATGTTGTAAGAGAAATTGTGTGTTTTCATATTCTTAATTTTGTATCTCACAGTTATGACTTTATATTTCATATTTTGACCTTTTTATTTCATAATATTTACTTTTTTATCTCATACATTTTCCTTTGGGGTTCACAATTTTAAATTTTAAGTAATATTTTGACCTTTTTAACTCATGTTTACCATTTTTAATGTCACATTCAGACGTTTTCAACTCCCAAGGCCGGCTACACGCTAAGCGATTTTTTTAATCTGAGTTGATTTTAAAACCGTGGGAGACCACAGACTTCAGGACAATTTCAAAAGATTTTTCATCTTTAATTCTCTGTGCACACCCCCACATAAACCAATGGTAGCATTGGTTTGCTGTGTACGGCTGTTGCTGGTTGTGAAAGTGGAGTGGAAGGTGGAAGTGGAGCAACAGGTTCGAAAACAAATGTATTTTTCACATTTTTATTGATGAATTAAAATGTTTTTAGGCTGAAACTGTTCATGTGTCTTTCTTTGACTTAATGCAGTTCTTGACTGAGTTTTACAGGTTTATATTTTTAGACAGCTTTTAAAACAAGCTGCTGTTTGCTTCATGTCACGTTTTATACCAAAGACTGTGAAACATTTATACGTGCATATTTTCTATATTTGTACTTGATCTGATTTTGTTGTGGTTTTAATGTTGTTTCCTGTTGTATTTTGTAGTTGTCTTCTCTGTGTGAGAACTTTAGTTTTTGTTTTCCCTCTCACTAGTTTCACCTGTGCAGTTTGTCACCCCTGTGTCTAATCAGAGTTCTATTTAGTTTCTCCCTCTTCAGTGAGGTTTATTGGTGGCTGGCAAACAACATCATGGTGAATTTCTGCCACCTTCTGGTGTCTAGTGTGAATCAGAATATCTAATAGTACCACAATCACCTCTGTTTAGTTCCTGTGTGTCAGTTTGTCGTGTTTTCTGCCTCTTAGTGTTTGTAGTTTTAAAAAGTTATCAGAAGCTTGAGTTTTTGTCCTTGGGTGGGGCCTTGATCAGGTCTAAAAGTTGGACTACATTTTAGTTCTTTTTTTTTTTACAGTGTCCATGAACAATACTTCATCATAGCTCTGCAGTGTTTATTTCAATCAATACTAAATGTCACAGGGCTGAGCACACAGCCTGAATACATTAATGCATCAATATCATCACTTTGTCACAGCGCCCTCTCCTGCCATTTGGGAATTTATGTCACTTTGTGATTTATTGCATTTGATGCCAGAACATCATGGAGAAAATCACTCTGTTGTAAAGTGCAGGGATCACCCCTAATGTGTGTAGAAATTTTGTAATGATAACAGCAGCACACAGGTCCATTTAGAGATCTACTTTAGTAGCTCTCCTTACTGGTGTTCTTCACTTCCTGTTCCCCTTTTGACATTTGCATGTGGTGGATCACATGAATGCAAACAGCCTTTAGGAAGCGCTGGTTTTTGATCATTAGATAAAACACTGGATGAGTTTTTTGGGTAATATTTATCAATTTATGAAGCCAAGGATTGATAACACATGAACATGGGAAACTTTATTTGCCAGCTTTTTGCCAAAATATGACCCAGAGATGTTATGATGGTGAGAGTTTGGCCGTTTATTGCACTGCAGTCTGTGAGTTTTTTAGTGACTTCTAGTCCAATTTATGCAGCTGCTTTGAACATGGGGTCCTCAGCAAAGACTTTCTCCACCAGGCTTTCTCCTGCAGCGGCCGGGGGACACTGGGCAGAGACTGCAGTAGGGTAGGCTTCGATGAAGGGCTCCATCACTCCAGGGATCTGGGGGTCTTGCTTGCTGGGCAGGGTGACTCCCACTTCAGGGCCAGCAGCGGGGACATCAGGGAAAGAGGGCAGGGTCATGGGCTGGTCCATGGCAGGCAGCACCCTCACCATGCCCTCTGGGTGGTCGTGGTTGTCGTGTTCATGGTTGTGATCGTGGTGATGATGGTGGTGTTCGTGCTCGTGCAAGTGAGCGTGCTTGTGGTCGTGGTCCAGAGCAATCTCATGGTCGTGATCATGGGTGTGGACACCATCGGTGTGCTTGTAATCGTGGTGCTGGTTGGGGAAATCACCAGTGTGGTCGTGTGCCTTGGCGTGATGAGCGTGCACGTGGTCATGGTCGTGCCCGTGGTCATGGGAGTGTGCGTGCGAGTGCCTGTGGCCACTGCCATGGTTGTGGTCATGTGTGTGGTGGTGGTCGGTGTTGTCAGCGTGTTTGTGGGTGGCGTCGTGATGAGCATGGCTCTTGGTGTGGTCGTGGACGTGGTCGTGGGTGTGTGTGTCGTCGACAGCATGTGCTCCGTCATGGTCGTGGTTATGATTTGCTGCGTCGGTGTGGGCATGGTCGGTCTCTCCGGCCTTCGTGTGCAGGCTCTTTTCTCTCTCAGCAGCCTGAGAGACATGAGAAATTTATAAATTCAAATTCTGTTGAATACAATTTCTAATTTTTTTTAATCAAACATGTTGCATGAAATGCACACTTCAGTTTTGAATTACTGTTTAATAACTGCCAACAACATAAAGGCAAAAACAAATATAAACAGATTTATTTATTAAAAATGCTAATATTTTAATTTGAATGACACTTCGTTTATACATTTTCCCATCTGACTCTAAAAATGTCTATTTTGTCTTTCAGAAACCACATTAAACATGTGTTTGCCATGCAAAATGTTAACAATGTAGCTGTTTTATGAAACGGCACAGTTAGTATACTTTTACTGATAGCTATCCATAATCATTAAGTTACACAAACCACTGAAGGAATTAGTTAAATGGCAGATAACATTTTAAATTTTAAATTGAGTATAAAGAATTCTTCATGATGCATAAAAGCCCAGATTCTGTAGGTGACTAAAGTACATATCATCCTTTATAAAGAAGGCCTAAACCTGGACTTCTGGTAGGACTTCTTCAGTCCAGCTGGTGTGCTGCCTGATGCAAGGGGTGAGGTAAAGTTTGTGTGCAAAAACAAATTGGATTTATATTTTTTTTCTGCAGATACCATCATGGTGGTATCTAAAAGATAATATACTGTGCTTGTTTTACTTAAAAAGACAGCACATCTTGTTTTTTTTATGCACTATTCTTTTAGCTGTATTCTAAAGTGTGTATGAAAGAAAATGTGCAACACTGCTGCACAAAGAATGCTATCAGCAGCATGTTGCAACATACAGTTGATAATGGTACAAATTCTGTCTCTAACAAGGCTAAAAAAAAAAAAAACAATTAAAGTTTGGGATTTTAGGGCCCTACCCGCTAAATCTTTGACACTTTTGGTCCTGTGTTAAAAAAATAAAACACATCTGAAGGCCTGAATGTTGTAAATCAGCTGAAAAAAATGTAAGATTCTCCACAGCTCTAGCAAAATATCATTGAATTTTTGCTAGAACTGATTCCTTACAAAGCTCATCCTTGAGCATTTTGAAGACAAGATAATTAATGTGAGCTTTTCTTGCAACAGAAATAAGGTTGGTTTATGTTTTCTTCATAACACAGTGTGTCTCACCTCAGGCTCATAGATCTCACACTCCACGCTGACATCAGCTTCACCGGATGGAGAGTTCCAGAGGGAGCCCTTACAGAAGCCCTTGTGCTGAGGAGAGAAACACAAGAAAACACAAGTAAGAAAGGAGAAAGAGGAGGGATGCCTGGGGCTTCTCTATGGTTAAAAAAGGTATACAAACTGAGCTTTAGAGTAATCCTTTACATATGAACAGGGGACATGGATCTAGCAGATTTCCACCTGTTTATCCACATTTATGTCTAATAAAAATGTTGTTTTTTATACTTACTTTATTTCTCAGACTGGATATTACAGTGCCTATAAAAAGTATTCACCCCCTTGGATGTTTTGCCCTTTAATATATTTTAAAATGAGTCAATATCATTATTATTGTTATTTTTTTTAAACCCTCAAAAAATCTCTTAAAATTCAAAGTGAAAACAGATTTCTACAAAATAATGTCAATTTGATAAAAATATGTAATGTAAAATAAGGGACTGCATAAATACTCAACCAATTTAAAGTGACTGACCTCATTCAACAGAGGTCCATGTAATTGGTGCTAGTACTGTATAGTAGTATAAAGACACCTGTGTCTAAAAGGTCCAGTCACTGGTTAATCAGTGTTCCTGGCTACCATTACACCATGGAGACAAAAGAACACTCCAAACAACTCAGAGAAAATGTTATTGATAAAGTGTTATCTGGGGATGGATACATTTTTTTTCAAGGAACTGAACATCCCCTGGAGTTCAGTTAAATTCATCATCGAGACATAGAGGGAATGTGGCACTTGTGTAAATCTGCCTATATCAAGCTGCCCTCACAAACTGAGTGCAAGAAGGAGACTGGTGAGCGAGGCCACATAGACACCTATGACTATGTTAATGGAATTATAAGCTTCAGCAGCTGAGATGGGAGAGACTCTTCATACAACAACTGGGTGGCAAAGAGAAAGCCTCCATTGAAGAAAACTCGGATTAAATTTAGACTCGTGTTCCCCAAAAGGCATGTGAGAGGCTCCATGGTCAAGTCCTAGAACGTTCTTTGGTCTGATGAAACCAATATGGTGCTTTTAGGTCATTAGACAAGACACTAGGCAGACACCAAACACACCATCCCCACTGTGAGGCAAGATGATGACAGCATCATGCTGTGGGGATGCTTCTCAGCAGCCAGCTCTGGAAGGCTTGTACAGCACACAGCCAGAGCTACACAGAAATGGTTTAAAGACAACAAGGTAAATGTTCTGGAGTGACCGAATCAAAGCCCAGACCTCAATCCATTGAGAAAATTTGTGGCTGGACGAAAAGGGCTGTTCATGCGCAAGCTGAAGGACCTAAAAAGATAACAAAAGGGTAAAACATCCAAGGGGACGAATACTTTTTAGAGGCTCTGCACCTTAGATGAACAGAAAAATCTTCAAGTAAAACAAAAGAATACATTTTAATGAAATGAGTTGTTCAAGAAAACTGTGACAACATTTTTTTTAACTCACAGCAAACTCGCAGGTCATGACGGGGCAGTCAGTAGCCTCTGTGGTCTTGGAGCAGGTGGTCTCCTGGATGGTGTACTCCACATTGTAATACATGGACATGGCCATCTGGGAAAGAAAGAGAGAAAGAAACTTTTTAGGAGAAGATTATATCATTCAGGAGAGCAGAAACCTTGAACTTAAAGACAGTAAGAGGTAAAAAAGGGAAATGCACAGTCAGTATTTGTATTTTCTTCAGTTACATTTCTTTCTATGTATTAAAGAGTAACTAAACCCCAGAGTTTCAGCTGAGGAGTGTAAAAAAATGCCTTCAGAAGTTCATGGAAAGTGTTGAGAGGAAGGGAGGCTAAGACGCCCATTCCCGTCTTCCTACTGTCCCTTATCAGCCACATCATTCTGTCCATGCTGCTCTCTAAGTCTGAATATTACCTGTACTGCCATAACCATTCAAGAAAGATTTACCACAAGCTAACTAAGTTTGGAGCAATGAAATATGCTCATGTAGAAGACAGCACCACATTACCCTTATGTGGTAGTTGGTAAACTGATATGAATATTAATCAGTTAAATTTCTTCCACATAAAAGATTTTTCCAGTAATCATTATCAGTGGTTTAAATGCATCCAGAATGCTGCAGAGCCCACACAAGGGAAATAATGCCACTGATAGCATCATCTGCATATTTCACTCTAACACCAAAGGGCAGCCAGGTAACTTGTTAACCCTAAACAGAGTGGTTCCAGAAGTAAAATACCCCTTCATTTTCTTCAAAGCAGATTTTTTTTGTCATTTTGTCATAAGCATTCAAATTCAAAGACAAAAGTTTTTAAAATTTCATTCACTTTTTAAGCTAAACATGATTTATTCATGATTTCAGCCGTAAATACAAAAGTACCCACAATCCTAAAGTCTCACAGTGGCATCTCTGATTGGTGGGGTCTTATGGACTTGCTGCTGCAATACTAAGAAATATATAGTAGCTTATGTAACAACATTATAGTTAAAAATATAAACACAATAATAAAGATAAGTGGTTTAATAATGTACATACTGTATATGGTTTGAAAGTTTGAAAAACTAACAGTGACAACAAATTAAATGAATCACAGTGTCTTCTGGGCTATGCAGTTCCTCCAGTCTTGTACCTTTGCCTTTTTGTCAGTTGTCGAATGGAAGTAGATATCTTACAAATTTTTATCTACAGGATCATAAGCCATCGTTTCACTCTCAGATCACTTAAAGTAAATCTAACTTGGATACTTTTTAATACAGCTAACAATAAAATCTGTTATGGGACTTTTGCTCCCAGGGAGAAGGGCTGAGAAAGTTTCGTATGCACACAGAAAAATCAGAGTGGCAGTTTCACACACAAGCAGACTCAGAAATATCTAAGCACAAGGAGGCAGTTTTAAGCACACCGGCAGATTTCAATGGAAAATTTGAAGGGAAGTCAGAGTAAAGTCACGCTATAGAAATGTTAAAATGCGCTTGAATAGGCAGCCACTATACCTATTTACATGGGTTTTCATCTGAAAGATGTGGTCTGAGGGTTCAGTTACTCTTTAAAGACATGGGACTGTTATCCTTGGAAATCATTCAGTAGATACTGTAAGATCAAGTATTTCTGGTGATATCTTAGATTTAAGAAAAAAGGATTCTTACCCCAGCTGTGGCACGGCTAACTTTGAGCAGAGTGAAGCGCTTGTTCACCCCGCCCTCCTTGTTGAACTTCTCCAGGGAGAGATTGACGGCTTTTTGAACCTGCTCGCCGTCCATGCCAATAAGAGTGGGACAGTCGGGGCAAATCGTGTTCAATCGTGCAGCAGGAACTGGGTGAAAACAGGTTTGATCTTAATTTATATCCTTTGATAAACCTAAGTGAAATAGTTTTTTTTTTTTTTTTTTTAACACTTAAAAAAATAGCGAATTGGCACATCTCCAGCAACCAGACTAGTTTCAATACTTTGGCCCAGACTGGGACTTTGACCTCCAATTTACAACCCAGTCTTTATTTGTACAAAACCAATTTATGTGCAAAGTTTCTACCAAATCCAAGACTCATGTCTCATCTTTTTGAAGTAAATCTCAATAAAACAACAAAAAAGAACCAAACATAAAACTCTTACAATTAAATAATGATCACTTTGTATGATCTGTACAGAGGTTTAATGGTGCCTGCAGAAGTGGGTGTACTCTTTAATGTTCCCCCACATTTTCTAAGTGGTCCATCCTGCAAAGAGCAACCATTCTCTGTTGTAAATAAAGAGATGTGAGAACATCTTGCATATTTAGTTCACTTAAAAATGGACCTTTAGTATGTGCATGTTTTCACTTTACTTCGGTTGCTTTGTGAAGTGGGAATTATTCTTAAATGGCAAACAAAGAGCAGATTTTAATATCACTACTGGCCCAAAAACTACAGGCTGAGACAACACATGATTATGTATTTTGAGTTAACTATTCCAAATTCACCAGCAGTAATAGGTGCAATGCATTGATGTACTCAGCTTACTTTTTTATTATCTTTGCTATTATAGGAGAGAGGATTTATAAGTGGGAATACTCTACATCAGTGATTCCCAACCTGTGGGTCGCAGGAAGGTATTGCAAGTGGGCCGCCAAATAATTTCTGAAATTGTATGATTTTTGTTTGGGGGAGAGGTTTACTGATATAAAAATACAAATATAAAGAATACCGTTTTGAATGTTAAAACTCATTTACGTTTAAAAGGATATTAAAAATGTTTAAATATTCTTTTCATTATTTTGTTTTGTTTTTCCTTCAAGTATTAGACATGTGACAAGCAAATGAGAGATAGGCAATTTTGTTGTTATCTAGAGGTTATTGTGTGGACAGTTCCTTGAAAACTGTAATAGTAGTCAGTGTTGCAACATGGTGTTGCAACATGTTACAGACGCTGTGTTAGCGACTGTGGAGCTTCCAACATGTTTCTCCTGTATTCAGTTCAGTCCTTTATGTTCAATCTTAAAGAAAAAAAGTGCCCTGAGAACACATTATATGGCCTTTATGAGGTCAGAGGTGGGCCGTGAAAATTTTTGAGTCTTAAAAGTGGGCCCTGAGTTGGGAAAGGTTGGGAACCACTTTTCTACATGACAGAGAAATAAGTGTGTAAACTGAATGAATGTTTTTTTTTTCTTTTTCACCTGGTCTGATGTCACAGCTGTATTTGTAGAGACGCACCACTCTGTGTGGCCTGTTTGTGTAGATGGCAGCTCTGCACCGACCATAAACCTGCAAAAAAACACAATAACAAGAACATACATTTAGAGACTTCCATGCAAAACCTTGTGTGGATATATATTTTAGTATCCCATTATTCTGTAAACTCTTGTGCCATTTTATGCTGTTAAATGTTGTACATTTTATGAACTGTTTACTAAAAGGCCTAACTGGGGACAAGAGTTGGAAATTAGCAATTACTATAAACTCTGTGCAGCACATAAGATTCATGCTCTGTTATGAAACTATGTTAAACTGCTTTGTCCCTATCAAATAAATAAAGTCAAATTCAAAATTCAAATACTAAGAAAAAAGTTTAATCATGTGACTTGATGAGATTTTCTCTGTATTTGCTGTTTCAGTAGAGCCTCAAATAATACTATGTATATTTAGTATATGTATATGAAGTGTGTCTGTGTTTTTCTCTTACTGGTGTGTTGTCCTCGGTGCGAGCCTCACAGGTCTTCCAGTCTTTCTTGCTGAGAACGCTGCAGTTTGTCTCCAACACATCCATGGTCAGGTAGAAGACCACACCAGTCTCTGCCTGTGTCACACAAACAGATTTAAATCACAATTATGTACTGTAATTATCTAGACCAAATAAGGTCAGATTTACCGTAATGGAAAGGTAAAAGGTAAAACAGTGTTTCTAGGTTTGATTTCAGCTACACATGTACAATTCGCACAATTTGGGAATTTCTCCCTGACGACAGTATTTGGTTGCGGTGCACACACTGGATAAGAAAAGTCTCTAATGTACTCAGATTTACTGACGTTGCTGAAGGAAACAAAAGAGTGCTGCATGGCTGCTGCATTGAAAATACATGGTGAATTTTAATTTCTGAAATGTTGTGCACACTGCATTTTGCAGTTGTCATTTCCTGCATATGTCTGATACATACTGTTAACCAAAGTTAACATCCTGAAGCTGCATATACGCACAGGTGACTTAAAGGGGTATTTCAGTATTTATTTGATCTTGGATTGTAAAGTACAGTAAAGTAAAGTAAAGTAAAGTAAAGTAAAGTCGTACTTCATTCATCCCCGAAGGGAAATTCATAGTTTACACTGTTTTGTTGCTTTTACATCTTACACACATATACAGTGATGGCCTTGCTGCTCATTGCTAAGTGCTGCTGTGAGCTGTTGTATGCTGTATGAGGTACTTGGAACTTGGAGAAGCTAGGCTATACAGCATAGCAAGTGGGTACAGTTTGCCCAAGTAATTCAGCAAGTTTTAGGTCACAATGAACCAAAAAAAAAAAAGAAAAGCTGACTCAATTGTATGCTGTATCAAAAATGTTTGAAGTGTTTTAACTTTCATGCAGAAAGCCTCTGTGTTTGGCACAAACAGCTGTTCAAATACGAGGTGGAAGAACGTGTAGCTGGTAGCCAAAGCTCGCATTGCAAAAAAAATGCCAAACACAGAAGATTTTTGAGGTGAAAAATAAAACACTCCAGAGTGTCTTGTTATAGCGCACAGCTGATCCAGCATTGTTATCGGGCCAATTTCTACCTTAACTTGTTAAATTATGCATTGAAATTATACCCATCTGCCACACTGTATAGCCTAACTGCCTAGTGTGACCTGTTTGAAGGGACAGTGTTCTCTGAAATCACCGAAGGCTAATGCCGCTACTATTGCCAAGTACCTCAGACAACCCTACTTCAAAAATACTGAACTGCCCTTTAAAGCAACCTTGATGCATTAGTACATTAATTCCATGAGTGCAATTAACACTGTTAATTTTGCTGTGTATTTAACTTTATTATAGAGGTGTGACTTTCCCAGTAAAACTTGGTTGGAGATTTATTCTCTTCTTGTTCTTGCAAGTATAGAAAGATCACATTTTAGAGTCTTAAAGTGCTTACATCTATAAATTCTTTACTTAATTGAATATGTGAACAGTGTGAGATGTGGGCAGCATTTCATAAAGTAAAGTCAGTCGGAATAACCTTTCTCTATTCTGAAAAAGAAAGGAGAAGAGGATACACTAAAGCTGCAGCACAAACTTTTCAGTTGATTTTAGCCCCATAGTGTTTAAATGCAGCCTTTGTATTGATTAATAATTTTTCGTAAAACTTCTTGACGGGGAGCTCTTTTTTACTAAACCAAAGTAAGAATATTATCTAAATCGTGCCGTTTCTACTGGGTTGACTTACGTGTGTCTTCATGTGTGCGTTGGACACTCGGTGCAGCCTCAGGATGTAGCCCTCATCTCGGTTCTGGTTGATCTTGGTGAGAGCCAGCCCAGCTGCATACTTCGCCTGAGCATCATCACAGGACAGCTCGGCCAAGGCGGCCTCCTCCACCACCGGTGCACCGTGGACGTGCAGGCACCCTAACACCAACAACAGCGACAGCAGCACGCAGTTCTTCATGACGACGACTCTCAGAGAGAGATGGGGAGACCTCTTATATGTGGATACTGTAAGCACACCCACTCACCCTCTCTCTCACTGACCCGCCTGTAATCTCAGGCACGTTGACCCCCACCCCCTTTAAAAACCCACAGCCCTCTCCTGCAGTGGTGTATCAGTTCATCTTTCAGCTAATCAATCAGCTACTGTAAAGGCTTGCATAATGGAGCTTATCAGCAGGTAGATGATCAGCCCTGCTGCTGCACTCCTCTCTGGGATGCATAGTTTAATCTACTCAGAAGTCATCCTACATACCCTGAAAGCTGTATTTACTTTACTCAGCAACACAGTAGTCACCAGCTAAAACCTATAGAATGTGGTGAAGTAATCAAGCTAGAGTCAGATCAAACAAACAAGTCATTATGGAACTAACTCATTCAAAAGCTGATCACACTGTATCCTATCACTGCCATTAAATGCTCAGGGTCAGATAGGACTGGTTATATCACTGTAAAAAATCGTATTACAGCATTAGTCTCATTTATAATAGCCATTCTTCGTACGTTTACCTTTACCATTGCTATGGATTATTAAAGCACACATTTTAAAAGGCATCATTTTATTGGGGGTTATGCTGCTTTCTTTGATTAACTAACTAGCCTATTCTTATTGGTTTTAACACAAATTTTATAACTGAATTAATGTTTCCCATTGTTGTTCAGTTTCAGTGACCTTATAATGGCTGCGTTGAGTGGATGAGGAGGAAAATTGTCCCACAGCAGCAGCAGCAGATGAGTTAATCTGTTATATTGTCAAGCCAAACATCCAAAGTGCTTCCTTTTAGTTTGACATGATTCACAATGCTAACAGGCATAATACTCATTGGCTGGCTGTTAAATTACATAATCATAGACTGCACATGCAATGCTTTTCTCTACTGCAGACAGACAGTTCACCTCAGGTGATGCAGGACAACAAGCTTTAACTTAGCCCTCCTTATCATGTCTGTGTAAAGAAGAACTTCAGATAAAGATGACTTCCTGATCACAAACATATCAAGTTTAAACCCTTATTTAATGCAGTTTTGATAGACAGTCTACGCAAGACTGTTGGAATAAAACAGGGCAGATGTTAGCAGAGAGGTGTTTATCCTTCAGCACAATCCTGAACTTTGACCCAAAATCACTTTTCAGCAGATCAACAGCTTCACTGTGAGGCCTTCTTTGGCTGAAACCAAACACTCAGCGGGGATACGGAGTCATCTGACCTTTGTCTTAACAAAATAAACAATCCATAGAATCACCAGGCTCAAAATCAATATTACTTGTGCAGCTGCTCTGTTGAAACCTCTATGGGGTACGTTTACGTAAGACACAGATGCATTGGGACACGACCGCAGGCGCTCACAAGAATGGAGTATTACTGAAGCAAAGGCGCTGATAATGAAGCAGGACTGATAGAGATCAGGATGGGGATGATTGTGGTTTTGTATGAGTAAGGGGGATAAAGCGTGTGATTTAAATGTTTCTTCATCACAAATTATTCATATCTTTACTACTAATTGATCTTAAGATTTAACTTAATAATTTTAACTGAGGGCTGGGCACTGATAATAAAACAGACACTGTTTTCTTTGTGTTAAGTGAAAGACATTAACTCTCAAACCAAGCAGCAATGACCAAGCTGATACTGGTGTTGTTTTAATGGCACCACAACAGAGTCTCAAAGCCCTGTGCTGTATTATATCCGGTCTTTAAAGTAACATTTTTGATGCTGACTGATAAACTACACCACCAGAATCCAGAACTGCCCTGATCAATCCAGTGTAGATGGCTTTTTAGCAATCTTCTGGTCACTCCCCACTCTCTGCCCCTAAAACATCTTAAAATATTCAAAACTTTTGGCACTTTTCAACAACTTTATTAACATGAATTTCCAGGTAAGGTTTTTGTCAAACCAAATACCCAAATACTTAAAACAATCCAATTTCTCAGTTTCCTCTCCATATACTTTTAGGTGAATATGTTGTTGAATTTTCTTTCTTATAAAAAAGACTGCTTTTGTATTTGACACTGAAAATCTAAATCCCCATTCAAGTGCCCATGATTCATCTTTCCTTGTAGTTTCCGGTATTTTATTGACAATAAAATCTACAGGTAGATCTAAAAAAAAAAATTAGACTATCATGAAAAAGTTAAATATTTTCTGTGACTCATTTCAGAAAGTGAAACCCATATATTATATGAACTCGTTACACATAGAGTGAAATATTTCATTTATTTCTTGAAATGTTGATTATTATGGCTTACAGATAATGAAAACCCAAAATTCAGTGTCTCAGAAAATTTGAAAATTACATAAGATTGATTTTAAAGGATATTTTAAACAGAAAATTCAGACTTTTGAAAAGTATGTTCCCTTCTATGCACTCAATACTTGGTTGGGCCTACTTTTGCATGAATTACTGCATCAGTGTGGCGTGGCATGGAGGTGATCAGTCTGTGGCACTGCTCAGGTGTAATGGAAGCCCAGGTTGCTTTGATAGCGGTCTACAGGCCATCTGCATTGTTGGGTCTGGTCTCTCATCTTCCTCTTGACAATACCCCATAGATTCTCTATGGGGTTCAGGTCAGGCCAGTCTGCTGGTCAATCAAGCACAGTAACGCCATGGTCAGTGAACCAGCTTTTGGTACCTTTGGCAGTGTGGGCAGGTGCCAAGTCCTGCTGGGAAATGAAATCAGGATCTCCATAAAGCTTGTCGGCAGAAGGAAGGAGGAAGTGCTCTAAAATATCCTGGTAGATGGCTGTGTTGACTGTGGACTTCAGAAAACCCAGTGGACCAACAGCAGCAGCTGCCATGGCAGCTCAAATCATCACTGACGTGGAAACTTCACACTGGACTTCAAGCAACGTGGATTCTGTGCCTCTCCACTCTTCCTCCAGACTCTGGGACCTTAATTTCCAAATGACATGCAAAATGTACTTTCACCTGAAAAGAGGACTTTGGACCACTGAGCAACAGTCCAGTTCTTTTTCTCCACAGCCCAGGTAAGACGCTTCTGATGTCTCTGGTTCAGGCTTGACACGAGGAATGCCACATTTGTAGCCTATGTCTAGGATCCGTCTGTGTGTAGTGGCTCTTGATGCCCTGACTCCAGACTCAGTCCACTCCTCGTGAAGCACCCCCAAATTCTTGAATGGATTTTGTTTGACAGTCCTCTCAGGGCTGCGGTCATCTCTTATGCTGGTACACCTTTTCCTACCACACTTTTTCCTTCCACTCAACTTTCTAAGAATATGCTTGGATACAGCACTCTGTGAACAACCAGCTTCTCCAGCAATGACATTTTGTGGCTTTCCCTCCTTGTGGAGGTAGTCAATGACTGTCTTCTGGACATCTGTCAAGTCTGCAGTCTTCCCCATGATTGTGTAGCCTACTGACCCAGACTGAGAGACCATTTAAAGGCTCAGGAAACTTTTGCAGGTGTTTTGAGTTCATTAGCTGATTAAGGTGTGACACCATGTCTTTCCAATATTGAACTTTTTCATTATCTGTAAGCCTTAATCATCAAAATTTCAAGTAATAAAGGCTTTAGATATTTCACTCTATGTGTAATGAGTCTATGTAATAAATGGCTTTCACTTTCTGAAATGAATGACAAAAAATATTGAACTTTTTCATGATATAGTTTTTTTGAGATGTACCTGTATGTTCCTTTCACTTTCCAACATGAGATCATGAGGGTTGCAACCCAAGAGTTTATATAAGCTTGTCACACCTGGCCCCAATCAGGGACAATCAGCCACACACACCTGGCACTGCTTTGGGATGATTGCCTCCCCACACTCAGTGAGTGACTAGTGTGATCTCCCTCTCAAAAACTAGCAACAAACTACATGATTTTAAGGACGATTTAAGGCCAGATTCACCTGTCCCTGATCATTTGGGCGCATCCTGAGTGGAGGCTTGTTGCAAATGATTACTTGTCTGAATATTCCCAAGTATGTGGTATCAACACGATTATTTTACTGCTCTAAATCGCTTCATAGCCTCCTAAACAGCAAGTCATATGATATGAATCATGTTTGATATTTTATTATTTTTGCTGCAACTGTAGTGTATGCCAGGACAGACTGTAGGGATAACTACTACTAATAATGAATTGAATGAAGAAATAAATATGCACCAAATACCTTCTTTTTTTGTTTCTTCTCTGCTCATGTACACTGTGGACAAAGTATTTGACCACCTATTGCACCATCAGGTACTGTGATAACATTGCATTCAACTACATGCCCTTTTGCCCCCGCTTTTGCAGCTATAACAGCCTCCACTCATCTAATGCTCGGCTTACACCAAAAGATTTTCACAGTAACAGACTAAAAACTGAAAGTCTTAAGTAAATTTTATATGTCTTACTGGAGTCACGGCGCGCTCCCATTGTCTCTATTGTTAAGTGTAAGAGGGTAATCTGCACCGTTTTATATCAGTCTTTTCCTAGTCTTGGGCTTGCGATAATATCAAACGTGTTTGATATCATCGCATGTCGCAGTGACGTAACACTGTCAACAACCAATAGATGAGCGCTGACAAAACCGGAAACAGGAAACCTGCCGGTCAAAACAACCACAAAAGCAGCAGAGCGGCATGGACGAACAAGAAACACCGGCAGTGAAACGTTGAAGGTCCCGACCAGGGCTTGACATTTACACCTGCAAACTAGCCACATGCAGGTGGATTTCGGCCTTGGCGGGTAGCAGTGTGACTCTAACTAGCCACAATGGCAGTTGGAATTTATCAGCGTCACAATGCTTCACTCCGAAAGCGCTTGTCAGTTAGCCCTTATGATTTAGGCTTGTTACAGAGAGGCCTTTTTAGCACATACAAGCCTCAGAGGTCCCCCAAATTAACAGAAAAGTGGCTGGTGTCGTCATCCAAGCCAAGGGCTTTCATGCTCTATGACACACATAAACATGACACTCACACACATATACGGACACACACTTGCACTGACGTGTTGGTAATTTAGACTGAAGGCTTCTGTCTGTTTAGGGAAAAAGTTTCTGAGGATAAACTCAGACCTGAACTTTCTCCTGCTTTAAAGCGCCTCTCCCTCCATGGAGGATCAGTTCATCAGTGCTGTGTGTTTGTGTGAGTGTGCTCCAGCTGTGTGTCTCTCTCACTCGTGCGAGGTAGAGCGGGTGGTGTGTCTAAATATTGTTTAATTAATACTCCATCTATATTCTTTGTTGAGGATGTTCTAAATGATAAAATCTCCGCAAATGAGCACATAATGTAAACGTCATTAATACATTTGTATTATGATTTACCATATATCGATCATTAACGCATACAGAAGATGAGAGAAACTCTGAAACTTTTTATCAGTTCACTGAGGCAGTCAGAAACAGAGACAGAAGGATAAAAGTCTGTAACCGTTCACTTTGGGGTCAAAGAGAATTAAACTAAACAGTGATTTTTTTGCTTCTATTATTAAACAACAGACAGTACAGTTGTTTAGTGTTCTTAAAATGTGAGCTTCATGCACCAAATGTAAGTCATCTATTATTTAAACAGATATTTTAATTAATTTCAGACACACATTTAAAGACATTTCCACCATACAGTTTAAAGGAGAAAAGAGCAGAGGACAGGAAAAGTAGACCACGTGTGTCATACTGTATCATACCCTTCGTACCAAATTTGACATAAAGCTCATAGTTTCCAACATCAAAATTGTGGCTAGTGGAAATACAGAGTGGCTAGTAAGTTTGCAAAACCACTAGCCACTGTGGCTGGTGAGCAAAAAAGTTAATGTCAAGCCCTGGTCCCGACCAATATGGACCGTACAGCAAGAGGAGCATGATGGGAAAAAATTGCATGGTGGGGAAAAAAATTGCTAAAAGAATCTAGTAGTAGTCTTGTAACTAGCGACCCTGTAAGATTCACGGTCTTTGTAAAATTTCAGTCTGAGACTAGGCTGTGACTAAAAACTCTAAAAACTTGTCTTTAGATGTGAGCAGGTGTGAGCTGATAGTTTTCTCAGAGTCTTTCCAAATCTTTTCAAAGTCTTCTGATGTATGGGTAGCTTTAGATGGCTTTCCATAAGATTTTGAAGTGTTTTTTTATACATTCAATCTGTAAGCATATATAAAGAATGGCACTGATGCTGGACAAGAAGGCCTGACTTGCAATCTCTATTCCAGTTCATTCTAAAGTCGCTAAGTAGAGTTGAGGTCAGGGTGCTGTGTAGGCCAATCAAGTTCTTCCACACAAAACTCATCAAACCATGTCTTTATAGTCCTTGCTTTGTGCACTGGGGCACAGTCATGTTGGAATAGAAAATAGCCTTCCCCAAACTGTTGACACAAAGTTGGAAGCATAGCATTGTCCAAAATGTTTTGGTCTGCTGAAGCATTGAGATTGGCCTTTACTGGCGATAAGGGGCCTAGCCCAAGCCTCGAAAAACAACCGCATATCACAATGCCTCATCCACCAAGCTTCACAGATGGCACAATGCAGTCAGGCAGGCAACATTCACCCAGCATCCTCTAAACCTGGACTCGCCCATCTGCCTACCTAACAGAGAAGCATGATTCATCTCCACAGAACACGTTTCTGCTGCTCTGTGTGCTTTACATCACTCCGTCCGATGCTTGGCACTAGACTTGTAGAGTTTTTGTGCTAACTTTAATGCCAGTGGAAGTTAGTAATCTGTGTTGGGTAATGTTACTTTTTAAACTGACTCGTTAGATTATTGCGTTACATACTGAGAAAGGTGATCAATTTGACAACAAGCTGAGCAGAGGCAGACAGAATCACTCGAATGCTATGCGTAATGACGGCGTGTAATTGGCACGGCTGCACAGCTGGTGCAATGAAAGCAAACGGAGCTTTTAAAATTTTTTCACCAGGATGCTGTTCTTGTCCCTTTTATCCAAAAATCCATCGTAATGGGGATAATTCCACAGTGTCATGCTGTCCTCTCTGTCATCTCACTGGCTCAATGTAATGACACAGAATGTTAACCTTCCGCTGACACGGCGCTACGTGCAATTGTGCCTACAGGAAGGAATAAGGACAAACAGAGCAGATGCTTCTTGGAGCTTCCTTTTTCTCTCTCTCTTTTTGAAGCCATGGAAGAGGAAATTCGGGATTTTTCTGTCAGTAACAGATATCTTTTATTTAAATGTAACTAATAACGGGATTACTTCAATTGTGTAATGTGTTGCGTTACTCGTTACAACAAAAAAGTAATCTGAGTACTAACAAATTACTTTGTAACGCGTTACCCCAACACTGTTAGTAATATCACTTCAGTTGGCTGTGAAATATCCAACAGGGATGCAGTGTGTTATAAACTTAAATATAAAGCGCCCGAACTACCATCAAACTCAGAACCCAGCACTGGTTTTATAAACTTTATTCTTGTGATTATATCTGACTAACAAGGTTGAATTAGACATTTCCAAAATAAAAGTGGTCAGCATTCAGGTTGCCACACAGCTGCATTTTTAACTTTTTATGTTCTAACATGAATCTTGTATGGTATAAGGTTTTCTAACAAAGACTTTTATTAGGTCTCTGAAACCTTAACTTTGTGTTAGTGCCTGGGAACAAAAACTACTAAGAAAAACATTTTTCCCTTCAAACCTCGGGATTAGACACTATATTGCCAAAAAGTATTCGCTCACCTGCCTTGACCCACATATGAACTTATAGGTGACATCCCATTCTTAATCCATAGGGTTTAATATGACATTGGTCCACCCTTTATAGCTATAACAGCTTCAACTCTTCTGGGAAGGCTTTTCACAAGGTTTAGGAGTGTGTTTATGGGAATTTTTGACCATTCTTCCAGTTGTGCATTTGTGAGGTCACACACTAATGTTGGATGAGAAGGCCTGGCTCTCAGTCTCCGCTCTAATTCATCCCAAAGGTGTTCTATCAGGTTGAGGTCAGGACTCTGTGCAGGCCAGTCAAGTTCATCCACATCAAACTCTCTCATCCATGTCTTTATGGACCTTGCTTTGTGCACTGGTGCACAGTCATATTGGAACAGGAAGGGACATCCTCAAACTGTTCCCACAAAGTTGGGAGCATGGAATTGTCCAAAATCTCTTGGTATGCTGAAGGATTCAGAGTTTCTTTCACTGGAACTAAGGGGCCAAGCCCAGCTCCTGAAAAACAACCCCATACCATAATCCCCCCTCCACCAAACTTTACACTTGGCACAATGCAGTCAGACAAGTATTGTTCTCCTGGCAACCACCAAACCCAGACTCGTCCATCAGATTGCCAGGTGGAGAAGCACGATTCGTCAGTCCAGAGAACGCATCTCCACTGCTCTAGAGTCCAGTGGCGGCGTGCTTTTCTCCACTGCATCCAACACTTTGCATTGCACTTGGTGATGTATGGCTTGGGTGCAGCTGCTCGGCCGTGGAAACCCATTCCATGACGCTCTCTATGCACTGTTCTTGAGCTAATCTGAAGGCCACATGAAGTTTGGAGGTCTGCAGTGATTTAGTCTGCTGAAAGTTGGCGACCTCTGTGCACTATGCGCCTCAGCATCTGCTGACCTCACTCCGTCATTTCACGTGGCCTACCACTTTGTTGCTGTCGTTCCCAATCACTTCCACTTTGTTATAATACCACTGACAGTTGACTGTAGAATATTTAGGAGTGAGGAAATTTCATGACTGGACTTGTTGCACAGATGGCATCCTGTCACAGTACCACGCTGGAATTCACTGAGCTCCTGAGAGTGACCCATTCTTTCACAAGTGTTTGTAGAAACAGTCTGCATGCCTAGGTGCTTGATTTTCAATTCAATTTTCAAAATTTTTTATTCCAGACCCAGGGGGATCCATAGTTCAGGGTAAAAAAATATAGGAAGAAGTAAGAAAAAATAACACAAAAGAATAGTACAAAGCCTTCTACATGTTCAATGTCTAACATACAGACATGTTCGCCAATGGTTCCACTGTCTGGAAAAAAATGTGACAGAACTGCATACAGGGTTAACCAAAACATTGATTAAGTCATTTTCTGACCCAGATGCCCTATTTATTTATTTTATTTTATTTATAAAGTTTATTTGATAGGGACTGCAAATTACATAGTAAAACTTCAGCCTGTTACAAACAAGCTAAAAGTAACTGATGTTTCACATCTTGAGATTATAGCTAGTGCTAGTTTCCATCTCCTGTCCCTAGTTAGGCTTTTAGAAAATGAAAATGAAAGAAGGTAAAAGTAAAGATTTACATAAAAATTGTGTAAAGACAGTTACAATTGATTAAAAGAGCAAAGTTAAAAGACAAAATAGTAAAATTTTACATCATAGTTACATAAAATTACAGCAAAACATAGAGTAGGCTATTTAAAAGTGTTCACATCTCTGATTTTGTTTGAGCCACTCTTTAACATTTTTGTTAAAAGTCTTTGTGTCTTGTGTCAATTTCATATCAGTCGGTAGTGCATTCCACATTTGAGAGCCTCGTATACAAAATTCTGACTGCCCCAGGGAGGTCCTACGGTGGGCAATTTTACAGTTACCACTGGCTGAGCCCCTGGTGGTTCTACCACCAGTTTCCCTTTTAAAAAGTTTACATAACATTTCTGGTGCTGAATTTTGTAAACATTTAAAAACCAGTTTCAAAGAGGAGAATTTTATAAAATTATCAAAGCTAAGCAAATTATACTGCTTTATTATGTGACAGTGGCACCTCCTGGGTTTTTTAGCCATTATTTTTATTGTTTGGTTATACAAAGATGAAACAGGCTTAATCACGGTCAAGGAGGCTTGGCTCCACACTGTGACACAATAAGACATGTGAAAAAATCATTGCATGCATATACAGCTGTGCTGCTTTTATTGGTATATGGTGCCTTATTAATTTGAAGCAGTTGAGATTTCTTTTTACTGTCTTTGTGACCTGTTTGACATGTTTGTCAAATTTAAGTCTGGAATCTAGAACTACACCTAGAAACTTAAATTCATTAACCATTTCAATTTCTTCTCCCTGTACTGTTACTCTGGGTTTTGCTGATTGTATTGGTTTTCTGATAGAAAAACACTTAGAGACTGTCTTTTTCGTGTTTAAAGTGAGCTTATTTTGATTAAGCCACTCACATACCCTGTTCATATAAGAAGATAGTCTCTCAGTTGTCTCATTTGGTGTCTTTGCTGAAGTGAAAATGACTGCATCATCAGCATAGAGCTGACAGCCAGCCCCTGGACAGCTTTCAGGCAGATCATTTATGAAAAGGTTAAAAATCAGTGGGCCTAATATTGAGCCTTGGGGTATACCCATCTTGTTTTGATGAAGAGCAGACTTTTTTGAGTCAATTTTTACACATTGCTCTCTTGTCTGTAAATAAGAAGCCAAAAAATTAAATGCTTGCTTTGAGAAATTAAATTTAGACAACTTTGATAAGAGGATGTGGTGGTCGACAGTGTCAAATGCCTTCTTCAGGTCAAGGAACACTGCCCCCACAATATCCCCCCTGTCCAAGGAACACTTCACATTTTCTACAAAAGAACAAGTTGCTGTTTCTGTGGAGTGTTTATGACGAAAACCAAACTGTTCGGGGTATAAGAGTTGATTTGACTGTAAGTGATCAACCAGCTGTTCTGTCACCACTTTTTCTAAAACCTTAGACAGAACAGGAAGAATAGAAATTGGGTGATAGTTACATACCTGCTCTTTGTCTCCTGACTTGAAAATGGGAATGACAACAGCTTTTTTCCATTGATCTGGAAATTGACTAGATTTAATGGAGTGTCAGTGGTTTTATGATTGAGGCACTATACTTCTTAATGAAGGCTGTGTCTAAGTTAAACATGTCTTTAGCCTTTGAGTTTGACAGCTTCCCTAATATTTCTCTGATTTTAGCATCATCAACTTCTCTAATGTAAAATGAATTGGAAGAGTCATTTATTTCTTCTCTGTTTGTAAGTGCTGGCTCAAAATTTTGAGCAAGCTGCTCCACAGACTGACAGAAGAAATTGTTGAACTCGGATGCAATGTGTGCACTATTTGTAGTGGATTGTCCATTAACTTTCAATTCCCTTATCCTATTTTGCTTGTGTTCTTTGTTTATCAATTTATTAAGGTGTTTCCAAAGGGAGGCTGAGTTACCTTTGGCCTCCTCTATGAGTTGGCAATAATATGAAGCCTTTGCTTTTCTTAAATCCCCTATCACTTTATTTCTGAGACCTTTATACACTAGAAACTCTGTTGACAATCCACTTGTAAGGGCTTTCTTGAGGGCCTGATCTCTTTTTTTCATAAGTGAAAAAATGTCACCGTTTAACCAGGGTAGCCAAGTCTTTCTTTGTGACTGTTTAATTTTTATTGTGTGTTTCTCAACTAACATAGTGTAGCAGTCAGAGAGTTGCAACACACATTTACATCCTCCATCTGCAAAATATTGTCCCAGTTGATTTCTCTAATCTCCCTCTCCAGGTTTCTAATTTTAGCTTTAGGAATTCCCAATTCTGTGACATCTGGATCTGTAGAAGTAAAAAGACATTTTTTTGACAATTTTCTTACAGCCAAAGTCATGTTATGGTCGGATAATCCTGTTATTAGATTATATGTTTTTGTTATCCATTCTTGTCTATTGGCAAATATAAGATCAATTGTTGTTTGACTATTTCTAGTTATTCTTGCAGGCTTCTTGAGGCTCTCAGCAGCCATGGCCATGGAAGTGAATGGAACACCTGATTTCAATTATTTGGATGGGTGAGTGAATACTTTTGGCTATATAGTGTATGTCTTGTTCTGTGGGATTCGTCATGTGCAGATTTGGTATACACTTGCTTACTGAAGACACAAGATGGCGCTACAGCATTTCTTAAAACCTGACTAACAGCTGAACTCATCCACACAGCTGCTTAATGATCTGTTAAATGCCTGTGGTAAAATTACACAAAGGGAAACAGCTGGGAGACGTGAGATTGCTTTGAAAATAAATACATTTGGGATTACCTAAGAGACTAACACAATCACAAGAAGAGAAATGCATACCATGTGCAAATTATACTACAGAGTGTAAACTAACATTTATGTTGGAAGGGACATTTTGAGTTTGCATTTATGAGCATTTACTAAGAAAAACATTCTCAATCTCTGCACTAAATGTAGAAAAAGAACAAAGATCTCTGACATCACCTTTCCCATGATTTATTCACAGTGATTCATATCAGAGGCTGCAAGCAGCATAGGAGAAAAAGAGTGAAGGATGAGGAAGATGAGGAGTAAACATGGCCTTTGCCCAGGGTCACGGCTGAGAAAACAATACATTCATCAGACTTTAAGGTTTCCATCTCAGAGTGTCTCCATCAGCATTACCTCTACTCCTCTACAGTCCAAAACCCAACCTAAAAATAGATCTTTGATCAGCTGCTTTCACCTTAACCATACCATCGAGAAATAAATGCATTAACGTGATCAACAGTTTAAGAACACTGGGGGCAAAATGACTTGGAAAATTCTGTTTTATGGACTTGAAAAGTGTTCAGAGATGTTATTTATCACCTCTTGAAAAATGTTTGTACATAGTTATAAGCATCATAATTCACATGACTGAACAGTTTACAAACATTTGCATGTTTGGAACTTTATAGACCAATCTGAAGTGGATGTCAGAATTTTATCACAGAAGCTGTGGGTACGTTTTGGGGTCAGAAACCCAGTAGAAGCAAGAGGAGCAAAACACAAAGGATGCCCTATTGTTACAAACATTTTTCTGGCATAATGTAAATATGATTTAATCAGTTAATACTGAACCAGCAACTGGTATCTTATGTCCTTGCCACTGCTTTGGCAGTAGATTGTTACTTTATTCACAAAAAACATCAAAGGAATTTAAGTCGTCAGTGTTCTGGACATTATGACTATACATTAGGGGTTTTTCTTTCTAGATGCTTGATTGCTGCCTATTTTATGGAAAAAAAGTCTCTTTAGTGCAACTCCTTGCAAGTTTCTCCTTTTGTGAACACCCTTGAGCTGACTTAGCTTATTTGACATAATCACTGACATTTGTGTAAACTAGGCCAATTCTATTATGCTAGTTTCTGATATTTCAGGGCTCAGAAAAACACCCTAAATTTAATCAGCGACTGAAAAAGCAGCCTAATGTCAGCACAGAAATTCTGCCTTCCAGAGTGATGCTGCAAAAGGTCATCATTAGTAACACCAGTCTAGGGGCAGAGCCCACTTTTAATATATAAAAATGGTATTAAAAGAGCATCATATAGGGCAAATTTGATAGATATCATGCTTGTTAAATTGAGGACTCTGTTTCGAATGTTTATTTCTTTGGTTAACTTAATAATCAGGCTGATGCTGTGGTATGATTTGAGCTCTTTCTGCAGCTGAAATGAACACAAAGCAGCTGCAGGTTTCTCCCATGTGACTCTGTATTGAATTACCCTTGGAGGATTTCACTGCTACCCTGCCAGTCTGATTTTAATGAAGCTGAAGGGACAGAACAGTACATGTTGTTACCAACAGAGCAGGAAGGGGCCTGACTTATTTCAACAAGCAAGGCCAGATTTTCTTGTTTACTTGGAACAGAAAACAGTCGCTCTATGCCTTATTGCATTTGCTAGTTTTTATTACTTGGATAAGCTGTGCATGTGACTACAATAACAAATATGTTTGAGTACTAGCAATGAATCAATGCTAATTTAATTTTCACTGGACAGCAGGTCAAAGATGATTAAAAATGTGCAGCATGGAGTAAAGGTCACGGCTTTAATGCTTACTAAGCATATTAGAAACATGAACCTCTATTTTTTTAAGATTACAATTGAAAATAGTGTATGAAAATAGCATGAATTAGACAAATTCACTCACATCATGAGCGAGAGATCTATCAGAAATGTAAACCTATGTTTTGTATCTATCAGCCAATGTGCTGCAGTTTTTAAGGCTTGTGGATTGTTCTATTCCTGTATAGATAGAGCAGTTAGCAACATGCTTCCAAATCTAACTGAGAGGAGCAAATGAAACCCAAGACAGGTAGTTAAGCCACCTTGGCTTGGCTCAGGCAAACATAGCATCTAAAGCAGGTTCTAAAGATGGAAGGAAGCTGGTAGTGCAGCTGGTTAATAGGCAGGATGAAATATTGCAGTGCACTAAAGCTGTGGCTCAGGCTAAGCAGGGACAGTGGATGAGGTGGGAGGGTTTAGATAAGGGGAAGCGTAGCTGGAGGGACCTCTGGAGTATGGAGGATATTCACGTCCATTTCTACTAAGGCCTATGATATCCTATCATCACTCCAGAACCTAAAATGTTGGGTAGAAGGGGACCCGTCGTTTCCATTGGGGACATCAACTTTGAGACACATTCAGTTCCTAAGAAAAGACTAGTACGGCCTTCCATCAAGATGCCACCACTAGGAGATTTAGAGTTAGGCTTTGATTTTAGACCATCAAGGTGGAAGGAAGTGCAGGCTGTAGCAAGCCATGCAAAAGGAATATCTGACTTGGTTTGAAAGCGCACAACTGATGTCCTTAGATTTCTTTGGTGGTTACTAAGGATAGTATGGGGGAAACAGTCTATCCCAAGAAGCTGGTGTAAAGCAGTGGGAATCCTGATTCCTAAGGAGAAGGAGTCCTCTAATCTAAGCCAGTTTCACACCATTCCACTCCTGAATGTGGAGGGGAAGGCTTTCTGTAGTACCAGTAGGATAGTATAAATCTTTGCTCTACAGTATGGGTGTCCAAACTATGGTCCTGGGGCCAGCTGCAGCCCATGCATGATTTTTAATTGGCCTGTGACAAACTCTAAAAATAAAATTAAATACAGCTAGCATTAGAACGTGAACTAGTGCTTGACTTTATTATAGCTTTCAGTTTTGACATTAGGTGGTGCTGCTGTGTTAATTCTGTAAAAAAACATTTTGACAAAACTTCTTTGACATGCTACTTTTATACTAAATTGAGATGGCAAGAAAATGGGTCAACATAAACACCCACAACAATGAATATATTTGATTCACAACATCCTGATGAATGAAGACTGAGGCTGTAAAACATTTGAAATTTATGATCACAGTTCATCTCAGAATTTCTGAAGTTAATCTTGATTACTCTCCCCATTTTGTTACATTTAAGTTGAAAACGTTTGACTTCCTGTTTGGATATAGACCTGCTTTTATTTTTAAAGACAGTAGCTGTAGAAGAATCCAAGATAATGATGTGAACTTAACTGTGGAAAGAGGAACTTGCTATGGATTAAAAAGGAGATGAAGGAACAGTAAAAAGGTAAATGTTTGACCCCACAAGTTGCAGATGACCTTTGACTTGTCAGCTTAGCTGTCTGTGAGTGTTTTACTGAGCCATTAAGAAGCAAGTTGACTTATTTTACATTATTGTGTCTCTAGGGAGACATTTCAGTGTCTTAATCAGGGCCTACCATGGCCCCCTAAATCTGTTTGGCCATCCAAGAATCTTTAACAAGGATTTTGCCTTATCAGCCATTAGTTGAAAGCTGTGATGCAGCTTGAAGCATACTCTATTAAATGAATAATCTTAATCCACATCGGACTGGTTTTACCAACTTCTATATACGAAATGAGAGCTGTGTTAAAGTAGCTCGATCATCCTTATATTTTTCTATTTGTGGTCTTTGGTGACAAAAAGCTTGAACACCCTTACACTTTAGGGTGACCTTGGTGTAGGTCCTTTCTCCATACTTTTATTTTTTATTTTCTTTATGGACAGCTGTGAAGACCAGCCTAATAGTGGATGACAGGAGAGGTGGACCCAGGAAACAGGATGTAACTCACAAATACATTTGGAAGTCTGAGGAAAAGTATGCAGACTTAAAAGGTGACTTACTGCTAAACGCAGTATATCATTGAAAAGAAACCTCCTAGTTTGTGACCCTTTTTGTATGTATTTCGGATTCAACACCCACTAAGGGATGCGCATGTCCTCTCTTCACATTATAATGACGCTCTCTGAGCGAATAGATTTTGAGTTTTCAGCTTTGGGCTGACCAATAAACAGAGCCCTAATGATTGAGGCAACCTATTTGCTATTTTGTCAGATACTCCAGATACCCAAAAGTATGTGTAAAAATACTGAAAATGTGGGGTTTTCATTGTATGTTCTATTTTAATCCTACTTTGATCAACATTAACACAACAATAGTCTATAACAGGAGTTGATATGTATGTTGGACAGCAGAAATGCCTACTCTGACATGATTTACTTATATTAAAAACAGGCTAGAGGCATAATAAACTATATGCATCCTGACAAGCATCAGTTCCTCATTCTTCCTGTCAACTGAGTCCCAGACTTTTATCATCATTTAATAATCCTTGTGTATGGCAGCTGCTGCTTGTGGCTGAACACAGATGACCATTTGTCACATTTCAGCACCTGGAAAGATTTTGTGGCCATCTGCAGAGTCACAGACTTTAAGTGTGTCTCCAGAGGGGTCTGTGGTCCATCTGTGTCTCCCTGTCAAATACAGTCTTTATATGATATAAACACAGATATAATGATGCACAAACGTGTTTATGTCTATGTCTTTTACATTATAGCTGCTTTATGATGCCTTAAATCTGAACCGTAGGTAACTGTCTTGGGTATGTGAGGTGAAGCAGTTACGCTCAGCATCCTCAGAGCTTAATTTATGCAGAACAGTAAAAGGAACATATTAGTAATTCAGACGCTGCTGCACTGTGGCGCCAAATCACGTTTATGAATGAGTCATTTGATTCTTAATGGCATCAAAATTTGTTCTGAGAGCACTTTTGTGGATATAAATGGTCTTTCTGTAGTGGTAATTTTGACATTTCAATTACTAAAGAGGGGAGCGGCGGAGATATGCTATTCTGGGACGATAAATGTTAAGAGCTGTCAAACCCACGGGAAGCAATTCTGGGCTGTAGAGCTCTTTGTTTGTAGCAGTAAACATATTCTGTGTGTCAAGGGGAGGCCAACAATCAGTCACAAAAAAGTAAAGTACAGGGGAGGTTTGGATGTTCATAATTGGATTACGTTTTTGACGTTTGGGTGTGGACAGAGTGTTCTGTCTGGATTCAGTGTTAATTTTGTCCATATTTCTGCATCAAGTTTAAGGACACCTAGAAAATATCAAAATACCATTTGACATTGTTTTTGCGGAAAAATAATGTCTTACCGGAAAGAAATGCTGCCTTATTACATAAATAAGATTAAATGAGATTAAAGTCAGAATTCTGAGAAAAAACTCAGAATTCTGACTTTAATCTCAGAATTCTGAGAAAAAAACATTTGAGACTTTTTTTTCATTTGAAGAATAAACTCAGAATTCTGACTTTAAACTCAGAATTCTGACTTTAATCTCAGAATTCTGACTTTTTTCTCACAATTGAAACAAAAAAATTTGTCTCAAAATTTTTTTTTTCAGTGGCCCTAATACTCTTCCGTACATTTCTTCTGACTGATGGTTAATGGGATATTTTAAAATGTAGGTAGTGACAAACTTATGCAGTTATTATGACATTTATTTTATTTTCATTAAATTATGTATTTTACTTGCAGTTTCAATGAATCATAACTTTTCATATAAGTGTATGAAAACTATTAATTCTTTAGTTTTAGTGTAGGCTGTTTTGAGAGTCTACACACATAGCTGAATCTAAATAAGATCAAGAATTCACGGCAAGTGTCGGTATCGGATCAGTATCGGCGATACCAGCCTGAATTTGACTTGGTATTGGATTGGAAAGGAAATCAGTGGTATTGCACATCACTAGTTTAAAACATATGCATCTACTTAGAAAGGAAGCTTAAATAAGCCTTTGGGCCTTTTTTGTTTTGGTTACTCTGAAAGATTTCTTTTGACGCTCCTCTTAACTGTAAAAAAACCTGCTCATAACGATCATAGCTGCAGAGTTCTGGCAGCCTTTTTCTTGTTTGTCTTCATTTCAAAGATTTAAGGTGTTAACCTTTTAGATTCCCCTCTAACAAATATCAAGATACTGAAACAGTGAGTGATTGGGCCAACAGCTGCTGAAATACTGGAGTAGACAGTGATGAATTAGGTCAAAGCTGCATCCTTAAAAGGAAAAATGTTGCCTCTGGTCTTTAAATAAAAGCTGCTTTGTATCAGCTGTCACACTGTGAGGGTGATTCCCATCAAAGCAGGTGTTCATGATTTCTACAAAGGGAGACCAAACACCTCTCTCCCCACACACACACTGCAAACAGGGAAACCCACACAGCTCATAAACATGACACAGATTAAACTCTGCACACATCCATCATCATGTTGTCTCCACATTGGATCAAAGCTGTGACTGCAGCCACCCAACAACAACCGCTCTGATAGGTATCTGAACCTGCATGCTGCTCCACACGTAGCCTCATCACAGCTCATTATGCGTGGCCACGGCTGACTTACTGACCAGGTCTATAAACAATCATAGCAGCAGGCTCCTCTCTTTCTTTGAGCTCTTCGCCACAGGCCATTAACTCAAGCTGGAAAGTCCACATCTTTGTTTGGGTTTGATATGCTAATTGTCACGGCTGAGGGTGCATAATGAAAGCTGTCCTTACTGTAATCCTTGTATAACCCCTCAGTGGAGCCAGTTTTTACGCTGACATGAAAGGAAAACCTCTTCAGAGTTATCAGGTGTGACGTTCATCCTAAGTAGGGCCTTATATGGAGAAGATCCAGCATGGTGCGACAGTCGATTAATATCTATGTCTGAATGATTTCATCATGATTTTGACTTCCTCTTAAAACTGTATGGGTAAAGTCATCATGATACCTTTGTCTGTCCTTACTTTTTCCCCACCTTTAATCATTCTTTTCTATTTTTATGTTGAGTTTTTAATGTTAAAGATGTCAAGTTAGGGACTCCACTTGGAGTCAGAAACAAATTTCCCTAAAGCATGGCTCATCAGCTTTATTTGTACACAGGCCAGCATTTTTCTTACTAGACTTTGAAGGGGCTGTGTTTCTAAACAAATTAAAATTAAAAAAATGTATTACTATAATAAAAATGTTGTGGTTTTAATGTTTTAAGTTTCTTCTAAAATAAACGTCATTTTTAGCCTTTACCAGTCCCTATCAACTATGCTGCAGGCAGCCACAAGGGGGCGATTGACATTTTTTGGCTACATATTTTTTGGGCTTCCAAGTCACCCATCACTGAATAAAGCTTAAATGCTGTGTTCTGATTGGAGAAACAAAGATACTGTGCTGTACAACCAAAAGAGATTAAAGTGAGATGATTAAGCATATACATCCCCGATTACCAAAAAGTTGGGGCACTTAGTAAAATGTAAATACAAACAGAATGCAATAATTTTCAAATCTCATAAACCCACGTTTTATTCACAATAGAACATAAACTACGTATCAGCTGTTAAAAGAGAGACATTTTACATTTACAGAAAAATGTAAGCTCATTTTGAGTGTGATGGCAGCAATTCATTAAAAAAAGTAGGTACAGGCAACAAAAGGCTCGAAAAGTAAGTGTTACTGATGGAAAACAGCTGGAGGGGCATTTTGCAGCTAGTTAGGTAAATTGTAACCTTGCAAAGCAGATGGATACGCCCCTTTCCATGTTTCTCACTGGTGAAGCTCTATCATACAAAGACAAAGCCATTTGTGAACATGATCTAGATCTAGCCGCTGTCTTCTAAGATATTTTAAAATGAACTAAAGCAAAATGGAAAACTGTTCTGTGGTCCAAGGTTGTTATAGTTAACTAAAACTAACTAAATAACTAAAACTAAAATTCAAAAATCATTTTAGTTAACTGAAACTAGATAAAAAATAAGCTTTACCGATAAAAATGAAAACTAAAACTGTATAGTGTGCTTAAAAAACTAACTAAAATAAAATTAAAATGGAGACAAAATATCCTTAGTTTTAGTTTTTGCCACTACCATACTGACTGGCACCTACACACATGTCTGGGGAGAGTAAAATTGCCTGATCTGATTGGTTTAGACTTCACACAGTGGTCGTTTTATGCCTGGAGTTGTATTTAAACATCATCATTGAGTAAATAAAATGATAAGCAAAGACCTTTCCAGGGTCAGATTAATCAAACATTGAAATTCTTTTTGGAAACCATGGACACTGTGTCCTGAAGACTAAAGAATAGAGGGACCATCCAGCTTGTTATCAGTGCACAGTTCAAAAGCCTGCATCTCTGATGCTATGGGGTTACATTAGTGCTTATGGCATGGGCAGCTTACACATCTGGAAAGACACTATCAATGCAGAAAACTAGATGAACGTTTTAGAACAACATGTGCTCCAATCCAGATGACTCTTTCAGGGAAGACTTTGCAAGAGACTATGCTAAACCACATATTGCATCATCACAACAGCATGGCTTTATAGCATTAGAGTCCAGGTGCTGAACTGACCAGCCCACAGTCCAGAATAGAAAACATCTGGAGTATCATAAAATTAAAAAAATAAATAAATAAATAAAACCTGCAAAGAAGATCCAGGACTGTTGAGCAGCTGGAATCCTAAATCAGACAACAAAGGGACAACAATGTTGTCCCAGACTCTTAAAACTGTTGATGAAGCTCATATTTTGTTAAAATGTGTTTCAGAAAGAAAAAGTCAGTGCATTACTTTGAAATTTACAAAGCCATGCTTCCTTAATTAACTGTTAGCTGATTGGACTAATGTGACTAATGCATGACTAAATCAGCTCATCTGTGCAGGTAGAGTGATGGTTACAGGTTCTACTTTACACCAAGACTTTTCTATTTAAAAAGTAGCCTGGAACCATTTAGGTGAGTTATCATCATTCTACTCTGCTTATTACTAACTTTATTTCTCTTTTAATCTTTTCGATCGTCTCATCTCAGAGGGTCAGAAGGTGATGAATGAGAAGGTTTAATGACCATGTTGTCATTGAAGATATGTCATCAAGTGCAATCTGCTCATCTGCCTCTACCTGATGAGTCATAAATGGGAAGTGAATGGATCTCACCACCTTATTATCAGCTTCACTTCAGATTAAGGTTATGAACTCTCAATGCCTTGAAGCCTGGTAAACAATCTTAAGTCTGAGTTGAATAATGATTGCCTCTGATTGCTCCTTTAATTGCAGAATCATGCTTCACAGATAAAGCCATCACACTGGTGACACATGTGGCTCTCCACCATATGAAAAATGTCATTATTCTCCTCTAAGTGTCCCAGAAGGCCGATGAAGAGCTCTTCTGTCTGTCCTCTGGGGAGCTCTGAGAATAGTGGGGATGAGGAGAGGCGTTAGAGGGGTAATTTACTGTGACTAAGCCATTTAACCTGAGCTATTCTCTATCATCCACTGTGCTTTATGAGGGTCCACTCTCACCATCTCTGGTGCAGCTCTGGCTCCTGTTAACCTTTGGAACCATCAATGCTAAAGTAAATGTCATGGAGCTAATCCGTAATGCCCTACAGACAATAATGATTGTCTTGGTACACACACAGTTGCAAGAAAAAGTATGTGAACCCTTTGGGATTTCTTGGATTTCTGCATAAATTGGCCATAAAATGTGTTCTGATCTTCGTCTAAGTCACAACAATAGACAAACACAGGCTGCTTAAACTAATACCGCACAAAAAAATATGTTTTCATGTTTTTATTGAACAAAACATGTGAAAATTCACAGTGCAGGGTGGAAAAAGTATGTGAACCCCTAGGCTAATGACTTCTCCAAGAGCTAATTGGAGCCAGGAGTCAGCCAACCTAGAGTCCAATCAATGTGATGAGATTGGATGTGTTGGTTAAAGCTGCCCTGCCCTATAAAAAACACACACCAGTTTTGAATTTGCTGTTCTCAAGAAGCATTGCCTGATGTGAACCATGCCTGGCACAAAAGAGCTCTCAGAAGACCTACGATCAAGAATTGTTGACTTGAATGAAGCTGGAAAGGGTTACAGAAGTATATCTAAAGTATCTCTAAAGTATCATAAATCACCAATTTATGCAGAAATCCAAGAAATCCCAAAGGGTTCACATACTTTTCCTTGCAACTGTATGTCCCTGGCAATACAGCTACTGATAGTCTTGCTTTGTTCAAATTAGCACTCCCAAGTGTCATCCAGTGGTGACGTTCTGCATTGTATATAAAATACTAAAAATAAATCATTGGAAACTTCAAGCCCTAAGCTTTTTTTAACCATTTTGTCTCACCTGGACTTCCTGTCCTAAAAAGGCTTATGGAAGTTTAACCTTGTGGTGCACAGCCAAGATCTAATCACCCTGTTTTTCAGGACAACCTGGGTTTTAGGAACGTGTGCTACAGCAATGTCACTTGAATTAAAAAAAAAAAAAAAATTATAGGACTATAAAGACAAAAGAAGAAACTAAACGGAAATTAGAACTCAAAGATTTTTATGTACGACACACAGTAAACAACAACGGCTAAGAATTTTATGCAAAAACTTGCTCTCCCATCAGCTGGGGATCAAAAACTGGAAAAATTATCATTTTGTGACAAAAAACCCCTCAAAATATTGACGGATTTTCAAAAAATATCCTTGTGCTTATTTGCATTGGCTGTTTTAGCCATTTTTTTAGAGCAGTTCCTGTTGCAGTGACACAGAGGGCCACTTTAAAGGCTCTCTGTCTCTCTTCTCTCTATTATGAGCTATTCAAGCCATCTTCACCAGAATCTGCAAATCAAGAGTTGTGCAGTTGGGTAGACCTTAGCAGGGCAATGGAAAAGCCTGCCATTGGTTGTCCCTGACTGTCTAAAAGCATTCTGGGATACAAAATGGCATTAAACATCAGCTGCTAGGGGCAGAAAAAAAATTGAAATTTTAATACAGAAATGGATATAAGTCATTCAATATTGGAGTAACTGGTGTGGTTTTAATGTTTAAAGATCCCAGAAAGTCACCAAAGTTGCAGGCTCACTAGAAAAGCTTCCCTAAGGAATTTCGAAGGCATGGATGGTGTCACTGGAATGACAAAACAACTAGCTTCAAGATGGAAGGAAAGGTAATAGGCATCTTTTTTTTTTTTTTTTATAGGTTATATAACTTTTTATTTCTTGTGTCACATTTTGTAGTTTATGACAATGCTAGTCTCAAAGGGTAAAAACATCCTCTAATCTGGGACTTAGAAGGCTAAGCAAATCAACCTAGACAATCTGAACCCCAGCGACACTTTCCAACTCCTTCAGGGGATCCTAACCCGCAATTTCCACATAAGGTGGGTGTGCTGCAATCCTCCAGCGAATCAAACTGCGTAGCTAAGCACTTCATCTCTAGTCAATCAGAGTAGTTTCACTGCCCGACTCAGACCTGAAGGGATTATAAATTAACCCCAGAAAGGTACAATAATCTGCTGTTGACATACTATTCTTGTGTGAACTCGCAGATCTCCCGTGATCACTGCCCACTGATCAGGGCTGCGCACCATGGTGTGGCGCTCTAGACACGCTTCCAGTGGGCGAGTTCTGTCCTGTTTGGTTGGAGCAAAACCATGGTTCTGCAGAGTGCGAGGCAGGCGTTCCCATTCTGGGTCTTCCCTGAGGTCTACTCCCAGCTAGACATGCCAATTAGGTAATCTGATGACTGAGATGAATTAAAAAAAAAGCACACAGGTTGAATGGGCACTTAAAAACTTTAAGAGACAGGAGACATTGTCATCCCTCTTTTCTGCTCTCTTGTCTGCACCAAAGCATGTACTTTCAACTGCAGCTTTAAGACGTTTTATCCCTGTTTTGTTAGATTAAAGTGTTTACCATAGATTTGTCCATGCGAAAGCCGACACATATCAATCTATTTCTGGCAGCCTGTGCATTAGGTTCAGTAGAGTGTCGTCCATAGTGATAAGAAGGCTGGTTATTCTAAGTAATCACGCTTGTTTATTTTACCTGTTGTTCACTCTACTAGTGGAGATATGGGCAAGAAGAAACCGCCACCATTCAACAAGCTCTTATGTCTCCGTTTAGTCCCACAGCAATCAGGAGCTCAATCTGTGGAGATAATAATGTTGAAGCAGGGCGAACGCAGTATGAATTGATTTTTTCCCAGCACATCCCTCTTAACCAACCTTGGGCTCCCCAGAAAAAAAGGAGCATGAAAACTGCTGAACTCGAGGCCTCAAAATAACAGTGATTGGGTGAACTCACAGTGACGATGAGCATGTTTCTACAATCTCTGATTTTTCTCAGAGTATTATTTTTGTCTTTCATCTCTGTAATTTAGCATCCTCCAAGTTTCTCTCTGTCCATCAACAAGTCTTAGCCAGTGCCTGCTTATCTCTGTGTATCTGGCTGCTGCAGCACGATGAGATACTGCCGGGGTTGAAAAGGTCCGCTGAGAGATGAGGCTGGCCTCTCAGGTGGGATGTGAGCAAACGAGGAACACGCAGAGCCGCCGTCACGTTGCTGCTCTTGTAAGCTCAGCCTCTGTTGCTGTAATCATGCCTCGCTGCCTGAATGAACATCTATTAACAGCAGGACACTTTGATTGAAGAATAATCAGCAACCCCTCGACGACAGAGAGTCTTTTTTAGTCTGCTGCTATACTGAGGCTTTGTGATTGAGAGTCAGTGAATTCATTTTGGAACTAAATATAACGGACAAATTTATATTTAACATTATTCGCCTTAATTTCAATGAGCCATACTAAATTTTACGTTGCTCACTTGACCATGGACAGGATACAGTGAGCCTGTTCACTTTTAAAACATCTTAAATTGTATTAAAGGCCAGCTTTTTATTTTACTCTATTTTACAACAGAGATGTGTTCTGAAACATGCAGCATCTCACATAAGCGGTCTGTCGGAGGGTCGTCTGAGATCTTTGGCCATTTCATTTCATTTCACAGTTACCTCCAATTTCCACATAGCCTACAGTGAATGCCCGCGAACCACCGGCGAATCATACTGCAGAGCAAATTGCTCGCTCTCTAATCTATCAGAGAATTTCCAAAGCTGGTGCTCCAGACCAGCAGTGGCACTTGCCTGGACCGACACTTTGCTTCGCTTCGAGATACGTTGCAGGTCTATTTTCAGCGCCGGTCGCTGCCCATCCACGTCAATACCTGTCGATCAGAAAGCTCCAGAAGAGTAAGTCACAAGCGAAGAATATCAGGTTCTTTCAAAACACAACACAATGCACAGACTCCCCATTGTAAATCATCACTATATCAACATTAAGTCTCATCCTGCAGTGAGAGCAAAGGGTCGCTGAGAGGTCAGTGGGTCACAGAGCTACAACCATGCATTGATGAGGAAAAGTTAACTTTTAGGGATATTTAGCCAAAGAATTTTACATAAAACCACAGATCCTTTAAGAAAACATTAATCTTTTAACTTCCTAATGTACTCACCCAATGGCAGAAGCAATAGTATCATGGACTTATACCAGAAAGGATGATAAATTAATCCCTAAAGGTAAAATAGTCTGCTCTTGACAGACTATTCCTGTGTGAACTTGCAGTTTTCCTGGGATCTATTCCTACTGATCGGGCGCCTTTGGGCTGAACAAACCCGCGGGGCTTCAGTGCGTGGCGCAGTCATCCTATGTGGAAATTGTGGGTTAAGGGGATGTGAGGTGCAGGTGCAATGTGCTACAACAGGTATGCTGGATGCAACAAAAAGGATTAGCCTAGCCGCTGATCTCAGTCACACTAAAATAAAAAAAAGACGGCACCAACATCCAGGAAAAGGAGTGAAAACAGAGGATAAAGCAGAAGCAGCAGACTTTCGAATGTCAAAACTGTGCTGCTTATATTGGAAAATACCTGCACCCAAATTGAGGAAGTGGGAGGGGCCGTCACAGACTGACTGAAACTATGGGAGCTGAGGAGGGACAAAAATGCTGCCGTCTACATATGTAAGGAGAAGCTCAAAATTTTCGTTATGTTTGTTTCAACAACAAACACAAAGACAAAAAATAAAATCTTTGCACTCACGGCTATCTAAAGCAATTATCCAGTGGTTGCTATAAATGGCCAAAATTCTTAAAGAGTACATATTTTACCCCTTTAATACAGGGTTATTTTGGTCTCAGAGGTCCCCAACATATGCCTTTGACGTCTGTTGCTGAAAAAACACTCCAGTATTGGATTTTTGTAGGTCTAAAAAAACCCCTTTGTTTCAGCCCTGCTCAGACTGAGCTGTTTCTGTGTCTATGGCTTTAAATGTTAAAGAGCTGTTTGACTCCGCCCCCGACTCCACCCCTCCTAGGAAATGGATGTGGCTCTCCTTATCTTCAGGAAAGGAGGGCAGAACTCTCTTCAAGCAGGGAGGGCCAACAATACCTGGGGGGTGACTCCCCACATGACATCATGAGGGGAAAACCTGAGAACGCTTGCTTTAGAACACATTTTCTGAAATGTGGAGAAAGAGAGGAGAGAGGGGTGGATTTTTCTGGTACTTGAGGGGATTGTGAACAGGCCAGGAGCACATATTTTTGTAAGAAAAGCCTGAAACAGTGATTTTTTGCATAATATATCCCTTTTAAGTACAAACGGTCATTTTGGTAGAGGACAAGGATGACCAAAAAAGCTCTGCCCCACACTTAACAAAGGGCTACAACAAAGCAAGCTATAGGTGAAAGCGAAGTCAAAAATGCCATACTTGCACTTTTAGAGTTTAAGAACTTTGAGCTTTGAAGCCACAGCACAAACAGACATTTTCTCTGATATTTGATATCAGAATATTGACTGTCATCCACAAACACACCATGTTACTGGAAAATGTGTCTTTGCTCATGCATGGAGATTTCTATTGAAAGCGGGTCGTAATAGAAGAGTGGTACCTTGTTATTTTCAATTTAATGCTGTTTTTGGATGACTGTGTTTCAGACAGCGTTAAATTGCTTGTCAAAAAATAAAACAGGGCCAGCACATTTATCAGACTGAAGACCATTCATCAAACTCACAAACAACCATTACAGCCTCAGCTGTAATTGCAGTCAATTTGAATCAAACTGTTTACATTCGCTCGTTCTCTAACAAAGGGGAACTGCTGGCAGCCCTCCGAGTCTGACTATCTACACATGCTGGTTACAAATCAGAAAGGTATGTTTCTGCTTCAGCTCCTCTTAGATCACTCAGGGAACCAGTCCAAGCTGCTCTTAGACTTTAGATGAAGAAAAAGTTTGCACATTAAGATATGAGGTCATGAGTTGCAGAGAAGAAAGAGAGAAGTAAAGATGGAGGGATGCCTTATTTCATGTTTTTATCACAGGGTGATCATTTAGGCTTTGAAGCTGCATCTGCTAGTCAACAGCTTAACCTTGTTTATTTATGACTGTGGAGTAAAGCTGCAGATGTGAAACCAGTTTGTCCTGTCAGGTCAGGATAAATGAGCTGATCAAAGCAGCATGCACAGGTCTTTGTCTCTGAGGGGAATCAGGCCCTCCACAGTCACAAAATAAAGATGATTTTCAAGCTTGTAGAGAAGGTTTTTTGGAGGGGCTGGAGCGATCCCTGCTCTCATTAAGAGAGACCTCAGGGAACCAGTAAATAACAGGGCTAAAAACCAGTCACACCTTCTGACCATTTAGAGGAACCAGTTAGCTCCCGGGAACATGTTATTGGACTGTGATGTACCTGGAAGAAAACCACGTTTAATATACAGCACAGTCAGCTTTAACTTTCTCAACATCCACAAGGAAATCAGAGATTCAGCCAGGAATCAAACCATGAACCTTGTGCTGTGGGGGAAAAGCTCAAAACTCAAGCTCAAGCCAGTTTGTCAAGATAACAAGACAACATCATGACACACCATGATGTGAGAAATTTGAATAAACACAGTTGTAAGGATGCAAAGAGTTATCTCAGGAATTTTAAATAATATAAGTTGATTCATGCAAGGCCTGCACGGTGGCATAGGAGTCAGCGCTGTTGCCTCACAGCAAGAAGGTCTCTGATTCGATTCCTGGTGTGGAGTTTGCATCTTCTCTCCAAGTACTCCTCCCAAAGATACACTTGTTCGGTGAAGTGATCACTCTAAATTGGCAAGGTGGGAGTGCCTGGTTTTCTGTCTCTACAAGTCATGCATTATTTTCACTATTCAGGATGTGCATTGTTGATAGTGAATAACTGAGTCTTTCTCTTTTTATACCCAATCATGGAACTATCACCTATCTATCACCTAACCAATCTACCCATGGAATGTTCCAGGTGTTTTATGAGCATTCCACAACTTTTCCAGTCTTTACATACTCTTGTCCAACTTTTTTGAAACATGTTGGAGACCTGAAAATCAGTGTGTGTATGTATATAAAATAGCAACAGTGAGTTGATCAGATTGAACATGAAACACTATATTGCCAAAAGTATTTGCTCACCTGCCTTGACTTGCATATGAACTTAAGTGACATCCCATTCTTAATCCATAGAGTCTAATATGAAGTCAGTCCACCCTTTGCAGTTATAACAGCTTCAGCTCTTCCGGGAAGGCTTTCCGCAAGGTTTAGGAATGTGTTTTTGGGAGTTTTGACCATTCTTCAAGAATCTCATTTGTGAGGTCACACACTAATGTTGGATGAGAAGGCCTGGCTCTCAGCCTCTGCTCTAATTCATCCCAAAGGTCTTCTATCAGGTTGAGGTCAGGACTCTGTGTAGGCCAGTCAAGTTCATTTCTCCTCCATGTCTTTATGGACCTTACTTTGTGCACTGGTGCACAGTCATGTTGGAACAGGAAGGGGCCATCCCCAAACTGTTCCCACAAAGTTGGGAGCATGGAATTGTTCAATTGTCTCTTGGTATGCTGAAGCATTCAGAGTTCCTTTCACTGGAACTAAGGGGCCAAGCTCAGCTCCTGTAAAACAACCCCACACCATAATCCCCCCTCCACCAAACTTTACACTTGGCACAATGCAGTCAGACAAGTACTGTTGTCCTGGCAACCGCCAAACCCAGACTCATCCATCGGATTGCCATGGAGAAGCGCGATTCGTCACTCCAGAGAATGCATCTCCACTGCTCTAGAGTCCAGTGGCGGCGTGCTTTACACCACTGCATCCGATGCTTTGCATTGCACTTGGTGATGTATGGCTTGGATGTAGCTGCTCGGCCATGGAAACCCATTCCATGAAGCTCTCCCCGCACTGTCCTTAAGCTAATCTGAAGGCCATATGAAGTTTGGAGGTCTGTAGCGATTGACTCTGCAGAAAGTTGGTGACCTCTGTGCACTATGCGCCTACGCATCCGCTGACCGCGCTCCGTCATTTTACATGGTCTACCACTTCATGGCTGTACTGCTGTATTTCCCAATCACTTCCACTTTGTTATAATATCACTGACAGTTGACTGTGGAATATTTAGGAGTGAGGAAATTTCACGACTGGACTTGTTGTACAGGTGGCATCCTATCACAGTACCACACTGGAATTCACTGAGCTCCTGAGAGCGACCCATTCTTTCACAAATGTTTGTAGAAACAGTCTGCATGTCTAGGTGCTTGATTTTATATACCTGTGGCCGTGGAAGTGATTGGAACACCTGATTTCAATTATTTGTCTGTGTGAGTATATACTTTTGGCAATATAGTGTATGTCTTGTCTTTGTTCTGTTTTTCAACTGAAAATAAAATGAAAAAGATCTGCTATTCCTGTTTTCTGTTATTCACATTTCACAAAGCGTCCTAACTTGTTTGGGATTGGGGTTTGAATTTCAACAACAACCTCTAAACTCTTGAAGGCTGTGAGTGGATTTTTCCATCCGTGCACCCCTGCAGAGAGGAGGGGAGGGCGGGGGAGTTCTGATACAGACTGGGGCTGTACTCAACAGACAGGGCAAACTGTGAGCCTAAATCCTCGGGGGGGGGGGGGGGCTCCTTGGTTGATTGTTGATGAGAATCTGCTGAAACTAGGCAAGAGCAGGAGGTTTTTCTGTGTCTGGAAACTAAAAATGTTTAAGCGGGGAATTCAAAGGATTATAAGACTGGAAGATGCACAAAGCAGACAGACAAGTTACATGGATTTTAATATTTTTCATTTGCAATCACTTTTTGCTATCTTTAAATACAGAAAACACTGTAATTCTTTTGTTTTTAACTCTGCAAAACACTTTTACTTGCTCTGTGTATGAGTGACATACCTCACCTTATTATAACTCATACTAAATTGAACCAAACTGCAGAGAGATGACTTCATACCTCCTCACATCACCTCCCTCAGAGGAAAACACCTTTTGTTATGGTTACATCCACCCCATCTGCTGTGAATTACCCTCGATGTCTCTCCCTCTCTCTCAGTTCTTTTCCTTCTCTCCCTGTCTGCTGTGATTGGTCAGTTTTGTGTCATTGTAACCGCTACTAGAGGCGGAGACACAGGCTGCCTGCTGTTTAACAGTGCTATAAAAACTCTGCTGCTCCTGGTCATACGACCGCCTCCCTGTCATCATTCACTACTCCAGAGCTGTGGACGAGTAACATTCAACCATGTGTAAGGGACTTGCAACACTTCCTGCAACATGCTTGAAAAGGTAAGAAAAGTGGATAAAATCACTGTCAGATTCCATCTTAAATAAACATGAAAACATCTGAGATTGCCAAGATTTACAGACTTTAATTTGTAATGGTAAGCTTGCTGTTTTAAACCAGTGGAAACAACAAAACAGTGACATGTTATAAACAAAAGGGGGCTGCTAATCACTTGCTTACATGAAGCAGATTGTCTTACAGGCATGCCTCAGTGTTGATATTTTTAATCCAAACAAAGTGCAGTCTTCTGTTACATTTCACTCTTCTTTCTCCTCACAGTGCCAAAGACATCAAGCACAAAATCAGCTTTCTGCTCCAGAAGCCTGAACCTCAAACGACGGATCAGAAACAGGCAAAAGAGAAGACTGGCAATGCCGCCGCTGCTGCTGCTGCAAAGAGGTCAGAGGAAGCTGGGTGTGTGGATGCTTTCTTGTATTGTGTTTGTTTTGACATCTCACACTGAGAAAATCAAACTTGAAGCAAAACAATCAGTGTGCATGCAACTTTGGGTATTTTTAATTTGCATTGAACAGCAGTCAGAGAGCATGCTCCTTTTTTAAAAAAATTGTTTTTTAACAGTCAATACCATGATAAATTATGAAAGAAGATTTCTGCTTTATGATGGAATTCCCAGGTATTCAGTAAAAGACAAATACAATGCAGTTTGGGACTAAAATAATTTTAATTTTATGCAATATTTTCATTATTGTTGAACACTTTATCCTCCGTTATCCAAGATGGATACATCACACCTTGAGAATTCTACTGGATTTAATCAATTGCAGTGTTAATTTAGTTGAATTTTGTTGTCTTTAACCATGTTATAGATCCATTTGGATGGGACTTTGTTATCAAAATGCTGCTATAAAGAAAATACTACATGGCTGCATTTGTTCACTTTAAGATGAGATGTTTTGTTTATTGCCAAAAAAAAAGCTGCTTATAACTTGACAATATCATCCATTATTTTAAGTTAGCTTTGACTTCAATTGCTGCAACAAAATGGCCTTAATCTTCAGACTACACACTTTTAAAATGACCCTGTAAACTAAAAATGGAGGATTTCATGGGCTATTTAATTTTAGACATTGTGCATCATTGTGCTTCTGAATGACCTGTTTGATTTTTCTGCATTTTCAAGGAGCCTAAGAGCTATGTGAAGTCAAAAATAATTTCCAGCTATATCATCCTATGCTGACTTGAATCTGAAGACTCCATATTTTCCTATAAAAACTGCTCAGTGTGGTCAAAGATAGAAGAATAAAGTTAGAGAGGAGGAGGATGGGTGCCGCAAAAATGATGTGATTAAAAATCCTTGATTAACCAGAGATGTTCATGTGTTTTGACTCACAATGAGTTAACAGGACATAAAACCCAGTTAAAGAACAGGTGTTTAAATACAATGGCCACATGTCACCTCAAATGTATTTCAACACCTGCTCTGACTATATGACTATAGCTGATGTTTACAGTGGGTGTGGCTAGGCCACAAATCTTTATTAGCCCTGATGAACACCTACAGGGTCCAAACATGTTGAATTTTTAAATGATTTGGACAATAGAATAAGGCTTTGAAGGATTTTCCTCCTCATTTTTACATTCTTTTTTTTTGCATTCTTGGAGTGCATGGTTTCCTCTCTTTATATGGGCATAAAAATCCACCAAGGTCACAGGAAAGGGCACAAAACTGCAGATCTTGGCTACTGCTGTTCTTCTGAATAAATTATTGGAGCTTTGTTGCAGGGTTTCTTTTCATTTTTGTGAGTTCTGTTTGAGGAAAGATGGAGGATGAATGGTTTTAACTTGAATGGCAAGCTTGAATGGATGCCATAATTGAAAATCAGCTTTAGAGAATGAGGAATGGATGACTTCCTGCTTGTTTCTTTTCAGCCTTTGGTTCTGGGATTCTTGCCTGGGTACTCATTGTACTGCAGGGGCTGTTGTGTGCAGGGTGCAAACTACCGGTATTTCAGAGCCAGATGGACCTCCCATGGAAGTATGATTCAGAAAATGTTGTGAGGTCTCCATTTGAATGGGTGTTGATGAGGACCGGGCCACTTGTGTTGTTTTAGTTCTTTGAAACGTGACTCGCACATTTACAACCTGAATTTTAAGGAGATGTTGCAATTACGATGGAAATAATGTGCGTGACTTGGCAGGTTCTGTTTTGCTTTTCAAGCTCATGAATGTGTCATTAGGCTGACATTGACTCCTGGAGTACATTGTACTCTGTTTTAGTTCCCATTGTAATGAAGCAACATTGCACCCAAAGGTGTGCTTTAATGGGATTGAGGTGAGGCAGTGATGTGTTCTGATGCTTTTCAGAGGCTGTGGGATTTTTCACCGTCTGTAAATACCTCACATGAACACGAACTGCTTTTCCAGCTCAGTCAGGTTACACCCAAGACATAACCTCAGAACTTTCATTTCTTCACTGGCAAATTCAGCTGAATAATAGCTGATTATAGAACAACTTAAAACAAAGTGAGGATTGATGCACTAGTTTCCTTTGGAAAATTTAAGATGATTATCTCAAATAATTTCCCCACAGTGTGTAACTGTTTTTATTGATCATACTTGTGTTGTTTTAACTTGCTCTAATTGTGTCTCTGTTGTATCTCGACATCATTGTAAATGGGGAAAACCTCAATGGTTTTTGAGAATTATATAAATGTTAAATAAATGAATGAATAAATAAATAAATAAATAAATAAATAAATAAAGTGTCAATCAATATAGATAGCTTCCATGTAAAGGGTCAAAATTTATGAAAAAAAAGATAAATGAATCTATAAGCAGTGAGTAAACTGTGCAAATTCTAGATGTCTGATTGACAAATCCTTGTTATATGCAGTTTTGCTGATGGCAGCCTACGTAGAAAGTTATATGAGGTCATTTTCTCTATAAATTGCCTCTTTTAACCCATTTATGCCACTTTCTGTGTTTCACCATTTTTTCACCCATATTCCCTCTTAACCCTTTTTTTTGCAACGTCCCATTTTTGCCTCTTTTAACCCATTGCATTTTCAGTTGCTTTTCACCATTTTCACCAAATTTTGCGCCCTGTTGCCTTTCCTAACCCTTTTACCCCATTTTTAACCAAATTTCACCATTTTCTACATATTTATACCCCATTTTTGCCTTTCTTAACCAATTTTTGCAGCTATTCACTCAGTTTTGCCTCTTTCAATCAATTTTCAATGCTTTTTAACTACTTTTCACCTTTTTCCAGCCAGTTTTGTCACTTTTTTTTAATCCATTTTGCAGTCACTGGGCCTCATTCACTTATAAATGCGTAGAAATGTTCTTACTCTGGGCATAAGTTCAGTGTATGCGCAAAATCACCGTCGGATTCAAGTGCGCACCGGCCAATTTTCTTCTCACCACCGTGCCTATGTTAGTGAATCAGAATCATTCAAATTGACAGGCTCGTGCCGGCAATCTGCATAAACCACACACCTATCTCTCTATATAAGGACATCCATTTGATGAATCAAAACGAGATCGGCGAGGAGGTTTGAAGTTGCAAGAGAAGGCCCCAAAATTTAAAGGAAGAAATTTTACAATGACGGAAACTGAAGTTACCGTGTCAGAGGTGGAGGCAAGGAAAATGACACTTTTTCGAAGCATTTCGACTGGAGTCTCGATGATAAACAAAAAAGTTTTGCTGCTTTTTTTCCTTTCCTTAACACATTTTTGCCTCTTTCAACCAAATTTTTGCAGCTATTTACCAATTTTTGCCTCGTCTTATCCATTTTTTAAGGCTTTATCACAGTGTTTCACCTTTTACCCACTGTTGCCTCTGTAACCACTTTTTACCCCCTTTTGTTGACCAGTTTTTGCGACTTTAAAACATTGTGCCATTGTTTTTCTTTTTGTAATTATTTAATTATTTTTACCTTAAAGTTTCTTTGTCTTTCTGTCTTATTTTCTGGCACCCTGACATTTGTGCAGATCATGGCGTTGGTATGATGTCTGAAGTCTTTTTCTAAATATTTAATTTAATTTGCCCATCAACACCTACAAAATGAAAGCAATTCTGTTTTCAGAAAATGGGTTTACAGTTTGAAAAATGCCATATTATACTATAGCATAAATAAAAATCATTGTTCCTTTGAAAATAGTGGTTTTTATTGAGGTTAAATATAAAATATGGTAATCACAGCTTAACATTCCAGACTGATTTTCCTGACCTCCATGGGCCCCTCGTTTGGCTGCACCCCAGCAAGCTCTCCCCTTTATCCACCTTTATGGCTGGCTTTGGTTTTGCCTTAGGTCTGTGTAACCTCGAACCTACAGACAAAGGCAAACTTTACCCCTCAGAAATATATCAATGTGCTGAAATGAGGCAGACTGCAAGCCCTATGATTGGTTGGCTAATTAGCACTGGGTTACTGCCAGTCTCTTAAGCTCAATGAGACAATTAGATTCACTTTCCAACCTCTGATGTCTCCTCTAATTTCTTTGTTGGGATAACTGCAGTTTAATGAACGGTTGTTCAATATATATCCTTTGAAAGTGGTGGTATAGTTTGCACACTGGTCATGTGTCACCATTAATTAAGTCTGTATAATAAATGCTTTTTTTCCTGCATGCATTCAGCACATTTAATTACACATGTGTTGTTTGTGTTGGATTGTAGCCTTAATGATGTGCTTTCCCTCTTGTTCTTTTATAAGCATGAAAACAAACCCTGACCTTTCCTTTCAGTCACATGTAACCTTTTCAGACAGGTTTTCAAAGCTCCATTCCCTGCTGGAACTGATGAGCATCTGTATCCATGCTTCCATTCACAACACAAAGACACACTGCTGGTTATAAATATACATGGCTCTTTTCTAATCTACACAGCTATTCATTATTTCCACTAATGTTGTTTTTCTCAGCTGTTGAAACCTTTAATATGGGCATCATTGTCCCGTAGCTTATGTTGTGTAAATGCCAGATGACGCACACTGTGTGTGTGTGATTAGATTTGCAGCCGTTATTGATCAGTAAATCGGTCCAGCTGGGATCTGCGGGAGCTGTGTTCATTGAGAGGAAAATGGGAACAGGAAGAACAAAGGAAAACCATTAAACAAAAGTCTTATTGTGAAGGAAAGGTATTTAGAGTTGGAGCCATTACCATTACCTTATTCAAGCTTGTTTAAAATCCATGGAAAATTCAATGCAAAAAACAAAACTGTGGATGAAACCTGATCAATAACATCATGCTTGCTCAGCCTCTGGGGAAGGAAATTTTTAACATAATGGAGTTTTACTTAGATCTAATTTTAAGATCTTTTTCTTTCCGTTGTCAGGGTTCCTTCTGCAGCTGAAGTGGAAAAATGGAAGGAGTCTTTCAGCAACGTGATGAGCAGTGAAAGTAAGTGTCTTGTAGTTGTTTCCAAAAAAACAAAAAACAAAAAACAAAAAAAACCAAAGGAAAAGCTGACCAGAAATGTTAAACACAGCAGCACAATTAAAGGCTCCAAATCCATGTCTTATTGCCATGTAAAGGTTGTCCAGAGGCTAAGTGGAAAAGTTTAAGAGCATAACAACTGTCTGTTAATGCCACATTTACATGATTTTTGGTTTAAAAAAGTTACCCATTCAGAAAAAAAAAATGACATGTACACAGATTAGAGAGAAAACAAAACAAAACCAAAAAAAACGCCATAGAGTCAGCCACAGGCCAGTTGAGTAGTAGTACGCTATTGCCTGTCCACAATCCCTCCAGCAATCAGAACAACCCCCACACCCCCTTTCTCCACCTTCCAGAAATATGTGCTGAAACAAGCGGCTCTAAGATCTTCCCCTCATGATGTCATGTGGGGAGTTAGCCCCGCCCCCAGGTTCAGTTGGCTCTCCCCGCTTGGAAAAAAGTTCTGCCCTGCCCTCCTGATCCTCCTGTAAGCTGGCAGCTGAAAGGAGGAATCAAGGGAGTGAAATCCATTTTCTGAGAGGGGCGGAGTCAGGAAGCTCATTAACATTTAAAGCCACAGACACTGAAACAGCTGGTTCTGAGACAGAGGGGTGTTTAGACATTCAAAAATCCAATACTGGAGTGTTTTTTCAGCAACAAACTTCACAGGCATGTTTGGGGACCTCTGAGACCAATATAAACTTGTCTTAAAAGGGTTCAATATGGGAGCACGGATGGTCGGATGGTTTGGAGCGCTACCCATGTGCACGGGCGGTCTGGGTTCGAATCCGGCCTGTCTCTCCCTGCTCTCTTCCCTGTTTCCTAGTCTATCCACTGTCCTTACTCTATCAAATAAAGGCATGTAAGGGCCCAAAATTAAATCTTTGAAAAGGGTACAATATGTGACCTTTAATATCGCTGTAGGCCCCTGGGTTACTAGCATTTTGGAAACCCCTCCAACCTTGGTGACTTAATGAAGCTTTACAGCTTGAAGGTTTACAATTTTAAAAAGTTTCTTTCAGCAGACTTTCAATATACACTTTATTCTTTTTCTTTATTCCCATTTTCTGAGCACCATTTGCACGTGAAAGCTTCATATTTTCATAGAGTTAACTCAGTCTTTGGCTAATGAAAAACACTAAACCATGCACAGAACTCTTGCACTTATTTAAAAACCCCCAAAGAATGAGTGTGTTCTCATAAAATACACTAAACATATAAACAGGAAGACCTCTTAACTTTTTTTTGCCAAATATATAATAGGACAATACACTTTTTCCCATCATGCTTAGTCATACTCAAGTGTAGCTGCCATGTTTTGTTTTAGTTTTTAAAAATGACATTTTTATGTTTGTTTATAATGTGTGATTTGGAATATCGTGATTTTAGGAGTTTATGTTGTTTATTATGACTATGTATAGATTTTTGTTTTACTTTGTCACACTGTCAATGAGGTTGCTGCATTTTGTTCTAGTCAGACAGTATTGCATGCATGAGGTTCCTGTGGAGGACTGAAACCATGACTTCTTCTTCATGGATATTCACTGGACCCATGTGCATAAATTTCCAGAAGCATGGTATTGGAACTTTACATAGCAAAAGAAATTGTTCTGGAACCTGTTTTCAATGCTTTTTTTCAGGTGCCCAAAATGCTGTTGTTTTAGAAGCAAAAACAGGGGTGTATACAGTGGGTGCCATTTTTTTTTTTTATCAGTCCTCCCCACCACTCAAACATCTTGAGTCTTCCAATGCATATATTTGCACCAACAAGACACAAGACCAATTTCTGCCTCTGCATGCAACAGCAGACAGTAAAGTATTCTTTCTTATTCTAAGAAAAGGAGCTGCCAGAATAGAGCTCACACAAGGCCAACAATACTGCATCCTAAATCCAAATTAAACCCAAAGGACCTTCTCAGAAAGCAGATGTTTGACTCATAGGCTCCCCAGCACAGTGTCTCCTGTGATTTATGGAAATAAGCACTTGGTATTATAGTCCTTGTGTGACATTGCAGCAGTCATGGGAATATTTCAAGGCAATGCCCTGACCTTTAAATTCCTGACTAATGGTTGCCAGGAAAGATTTGGCAACCCTGAAAGTGATGCCTAACAAGTTTTATGAAGGCACAAAATTAAAAATGATTGAACTGACACAAGAGACTTTTAAATTTGCACTTACTAAGCAGTAATATACAGGTTTAATCCTCTAATGCACTATTGTGTTCATAATAAAAGTATTTAAGGCTGCATTCAAGGTTACAGATACTAAAACAGTAAAATTAACACAATAGCAGGACGTAAGTGAAACAATATGTCATAAAAGGCAAGTTCTAAAAATGTTGATTTATGAGAATAGATAGCTGAACAGAGAAACTAAAAGAGGAACTATGGAGTAGTTAATGGTTAGTAAGAAACTGAGACATGTGGTCAGAATGGATTTGGACCAAACAAGATCTCAGCATTATTGCTATTAAGTTTGAGAAAGTTTTAAAGAAAGGAAGATGACAGAGAAGTCTGAGAGGGAAGATGAAAAGAAGGTGGAGTTTGATTTGGAGAAAAGAGAGAGCTTAGTGTAGTCTGCATCACGAGGAAAATGAAACCAAATTCCCTGAAAATATGACCAAGAGGTGGGAGATAGACACTGACACAGAGAGGACCCAGAAAAGAGCCCTGAGGAACACCAGGAGTTACAGAAAGCTGTTCACGATATTATAGCAGACTTAGGACATCCACTGGGAAAACATACATGGTGTCACCCAACCTATCATCGCAACTGATACGATGACATTGGGCCAAAGAGGGGCGGAGCTAGATGATACAAGGGAGTAAGACTGTAAAAAAACACTGTATTTGTGTGTTTATTTTGTCCATATTTTGTCTGTTCTCTCAAAGCTTATGCCTCCCATAGCTTACAAACCAAAGGTTGCAATATCACTGGCTACAGTAGGGGCAGTGTTGAGTAGAATATCCAACAGTTCTAATCAGAGAAGCACAATATAACAAATAAAAATCTGTTGAAAATTGGAAATATTGTTCAAACTTTCTGAGAAATATTACCAAATATAGTTCTAACTTTTGAAAAACTACAGACATACAGTGCATTCAGAAAGTATTTAGACCTCCTTCACTTTTTTCAATTTTGTTATGTTGCAGCCTGATGCTACAGAAGAAAAAAAGATTTTCATTAATCTACAGAATTTCAAATTTTTTGGCAAATTTATTAAAAAACAAAACAAAACAAAACAAAAAACAAAAAGTCAAATTGGTAAGGTATTAAAACCCTTTGCAAAAACACTTGAAATTAGCTAAGGCTCCTCCCATTACTCTCAGTCGTTGCTGAGATGTTTCTATACCTTGATTAGAGTCCGCCTGTGGTAAATTACATTGATTAGAAGTTATTAGGAAAGGCACACACCTCTCTATAGAAGGCCTCACAGCTGATAATGCATATCAGAGCAGTAACCAAGCTATGAGGTCAAAGGAACTACCTGAAGAGCTCAGAGACCGGATTGTTGCAAGGCACAGATCTGTGAAGGCTAGAAAAAGATTCTGCTGCACTGGAGGTTCCCAAGAGCACAATGGCCTCCATAATTCTTAAATGGAGGAAATTTGGCACAACCAGGACTCTTCCAAGAACTGGCCAAAGTGAGCTACTGGTGGAGAAGGGCCTTAGTAAGAGAGGTGACCAAAAACCTGATGGTCAATGGCTGAGATGCTGTGTGGAGATTGGACAAAGATCCACATGGACAACCATCATTGCAGCCCTCCACTAATCTGGCCTTTATTGCAGATTGAAATTTACAATTACTGGCTTGGAGGTTGGAAAAAAAAAAAAAAACTTTATGTGAAAGTCAGGCAGAGCAGCAATAAAGGAGCTGAGTAGCTTCTTGTGAGACAGCTGCTTCTAGTGCAGTGGGTCAACGACCCAAAAGTCCTGCAGAGCTGTTTTAGTGGCCTATTGTGCCTAGTAAAAAAAAATATGGGTGAGTAAAACTGTGAAGCAGTTTCTAAACATGAATATTCTGTTCATGGTGTGGAGATTTGTGCCAATTTTTTCCAAATGAAATAAGAAGAGTTCATTTGTTATAAAGATGGAAACATAAAGATAATGTTTCTACTGTATGGTGGACTGATCTGAACTGGCGTTGTGGTGGAAATGCTGCTCTATATACAAACCCACAGGCTCTCGGAAGCATTCTCAGGGTCTGCTCCTCTGCTACGTGTCTCAAGGCACTACTCATCAGCCCCACAGGGCGCGCTGACCAGTGCACACTGTGCATGTGTTTGTGTGTGTATATTTATACATATATAAGCCCTGTGAGAGCTGCACTGTGCGAGTCAGGGGGAGCAACGGCCTTGAGGGGAGCAGCTGAGTTGTGGCCTGCTATGTTCCATGACCCCCACCACTGAACTCCATCTTCTGTCGTGTCTTCCTTCTGCTTTCCCGTCTTCATCTGCCAGCTCTCATTGGTCTGATCTCATGTTTATCTTAGTCTCCTCCATCTGTCTTCTGCAGAAGTTTATCACTTTGATAAAATTATATAACTCCCATAAAGGCTCAGATCTGCTCTTTCATTAACTGCCATGACTATTGGAAGTCACTTATCTTTTGTATCTAAAAAGACCGGATGAGATGCTTTCTGCTGGGTTTTATTTCATTATTTTCTTGGCAAAATGTAATAACTCAGGATAATTACACTGCGTTCATGCTTTTAAGAATTACCCTGTGGGTGTTTCATTTCCTTTGGGAAGATGCACAAGCAGAGACACTCTTATCCACCAGCTAATCTTTTAACTCCTTTTTCTGGCTATACTTTTGAACCATTTTCTAACCAGTTTAAACCAGTTTGTGATCAAAATGCAAAACCTGTCAGTGCTTTCATCCATTTGTAAAGGTTTGTGAAAATACAAATGAATGGAGTATAGGATGTTGGCAGAGGACTTCCAGATAGGGGACAGGTCCATCCAGCCTCGCTTATTGTGATGGGAAATCCATCTCTTTTCACAGATCTGGATCTTTTGACTCAGTTCAGTAATAAGAGCTGGTTTATTGACTCCCAAATGACTCTTCATTTGGTTCTAGTTTAGCTTTAAAATGTGTTTAAAATAACAAAACTGATGGAATAAAAGGAAACTCCAGGGCTCCAGGCTTAAAAAAAACTGGCTCTTGTGTGAACGACACATCCTTACTTTCTCACTTACCCAAAAACTGGTTATTAGTACATCACTGTTTCCATTGAAAGAATTTTGACCATGTTTAGTCAGCATCCTTGTACTCTTCACTTGACCATTAATGCACATAGACTGTATATGGTAGCTATATATCAGGCATGTACAGCCCATTTCAAGTCCACAAATTCTCTTTTGGATTGAGCTTGAGTCTGGGCTTTGACTAGGCCACTCCAGAACTTTGACCTTTTTGTCGTTAAACCATTTCTGTGTAGCTTTTGCTGTATACTTCAGGCCATTGTCTTGCTGGAAAATAAATCTTCTCTCAAGCTGTAGTTATCTTACAGACTGAATAAGATAGTCCTCCAGAGTTTTCCGACATTTTGCCATATTCATTTTACCCAATACAAGCTTTCCAGGGCCGGCTGCCGAGAAGCATCCCAACAGCTTGATGCTGCCATTAGTGATGGGAAGCCGAGCCGAGCCAAAAGAGCCCGCTCTTTTCAGACAGCCGGCTCTTTTGGCTCGGCTCCCAAAGAAGAGCCGGCTCTTTCAACTCCCGAACGGCTCTTTTTTAGGATCTTTTGTAGCCCCATATTTTACCTTAACTTTGCAAAAAATAATGGTTAGTGTGTTGAAAACCCTTTTGCCTTCAGTGTTTTTATGAGAAGCCTTATAATTGCCTGATTTTGTGCATTTATTCTGTGATAGTCACTCCCATCTCAGCTGATGAAGCTTGTAACTCCTTCAGAGTAGTCATACAGTAGATGTCTTGGTGGCCTTGCTCATTAGTCTCCTTCTTGCCCAGTCACTCACCTTGTGTGGTGGGCCTATTCTAGGCAGAATTACACATGTACCACATTCCTTACAAGTCTTGATGATGGATTTAACTGAGCCCTGGGGGACGTTCAGTGCCTTGGAATCCTTTTTTTTGTATCCATCCACTGACTTACACTTTTCAATAAGCTTTTCCCTGAGTTGCTCGGAGTGTTCTTTTGTCTTCATGGTGTAATGGTAGCCAGGAATAATGATTATCCAGTGACTGGACCTCTCAGACACATATGTTGTTATACTACAATAACTTGAGACCCATTCACTGCAGTCAGGTGATCCCCATTTCACTAAATATGAGAGTGTCAGTGGGCTGGGCCTCTGTTGAATAAGGTCAGTCTCTTTAAAGGGGGTGAACATTTATGAAGTCACTTAATTTACAATACATATTTTAATTTAGCTGACATTACTTTGTAGGAATCTGTTTTCACTTTGAAATTAAAGAGGATTTTTTTGTCAAAAAAGCCAAATTACATTGGCCATGATTAATGAATAAAATCAATAAATGGGTAAAACATTCAAGGGGGTGAATACTTTCATGCGTGCTGTATTTCTGTTGATGTCAAAGAGTTAATAATGCTTAGATACTGCAAAAATAAGTGTTTCACCTTGAGACATTGATTTTAATTGTGCAGTTTATATCAAACATCAACATATTTATTCATCCGTTTGTTTCAGTGGGTCGTGAAGTCTTCACCAGCTTCCTGAAGTCAGAGTTCAGTCAGGAGAACATGGACTTCTGGGTCGCCTGTGAGGACTACAAGAAGACCGATCCGTCCAAGCTTACAAGCAGAGCCAAGCAGATCTACAAGCAGTATGTCGAGGCAGACGCTCCCAACGAGGTAACAATATTCATCAGAAGTATGCTTTCAGAGGCCAAAAACAACTTCTTTAAGCACAATTTGCAGATATCACAGCCATAAGCAGCACTTCTGCAGTATCTTAATTGTCCTTTCACGCTCTCTGTGTAATCAAAGGTCAACTTGGATGCAGCAACCAGAGAAGAAACGCAGCAGAACGTGGAGAACGCCTGCCCGTCTTGTTTCGACGAAGCCCAGAAGATGATCTACACCTTGATGGAGAAAGACTCGTATCGGCGTTTCCTCCAGTCCAAACTGATCAAAGACCTCTGTGAGTCACAGAAAAGTGCTGCTGATGAGAAGAAGAAGAACTGTGAGCGTGCAGAGAGCAGGCATGCTGTAACAGGAGGCGCTTAAAGACGACGGGGAGAGAGAAGACTTGAGATGGTGCCAAAGATGAAAATAACTGAGAGGGCAGACGATAGTTAACCTTTCTGTGTCCAGTGTTAATAGAGTAGGAAAACTGTGGTTCAGAAGGTGACTTTAAAGGTAAATGTGAAATGTGATTAAGCCTTTGTCCCTTGTAGTTTCTCCATGTGACATCGATTCACAGATGTACTTAGAGTAGAGTAAATAAGGTTTGATGTGCTAATATGCCCACTTCAGAGCAGCTTTTCCATTTCTGCCTTACCATGAAATTCCATGCAGTTACACATTTAAATGTTTACATGGACTACTTGAATGTCAAATAGCTATTGTTGAATATATTATTACTATTATTGTTATTATTTTGAGGTTGTGTATTGCAGAATATTTTGAAGTGTTGCATTATAAAGCTCAGCTTTTGCTTGTCTGTTTGCAGAATCAGGCATAGTTTTACTGACACAAATTACCAAAACTTCAACTTGTGAAAATTGTTCAACATCAAGCAAAATGTCATGTTCTATAGGCTGTTTGCAATCATGTGATCCAGAATGTCTAGGGACCAGGAAGTGGAGGTTAGCCATAAGGAAGAATGGGAATGGAGGAAAGTGGGACGATCTAAATGGACCTATACGCTGCAATCATCATATAAAATCGACATATATTGAGTACAATCCCTACACTTTACAAAAATATATTGTTTTAGTTGAGCAGTTGAGCAGATTTACCTGGTGTGATGGTGAAAAATATCACAAATTACTCAGTCCAGTCCTACGTCTCAGCATACAGCATCATTTGTCAGATGAAGGGCGACAAGAGTCGAGAGAGAGAGGCTAGCTGAACCCTTAACAAAAAAAAATCCTCGATTTGCATCAACTATCAACCTAGTAAATCTTGTGAAGCAAGCGACCACGTGATGATGAGCCTGTCTTTCAAAACATCTCTTTTATATTAGCTGCGGTAGCTAGCTCCTGTTTGTGTGCCAGTTTCTTTTCCTCCACCCTATTTAATCCGCACTTAAAAGCCAAACTGTTACCAAATGAAGAGCCGTTTGGGAGCCAAACAGCTCCACTAAGCTGAGCCAAATGATCCAGACCTTTCTAAAGAGATGAATCCCCTGTCACAACAAGCACTGTACCAAACTGTAGTGAACCAAGCCAGACCACTTTGTGGAAACAGACCAAACATTACTGTGATGTGACATAACTGTATAGGCTTTAAACTGAGGCTTTTGCTTATTCCCACCTGCAGTTGTGTTTATTTTTGCAATTTGAACATTTGGCATATAGCTTAACTTACAGCCTTTTGTTAATGTTTCTCTATGCGGAAATCACGTTGTGTCCCCTAAAGGGAGTTCTCTGCTGCTATGTTATGCCAAGTGTAAAGAACCTAACAGAAAGATTTTCATCAAAAGACTGTTTTCTCAAAAGAGCTACAGTTTTAGACACAAGTAAATGGTATTCTGCAGTTGTCAGTGTTGTGCTTTAACAGTCTCATAAAGAAAAAATAAGTTGAACAAAACAAAGCAAACCAAGGAAAACTACAGTTAACCATTCTTTAAAAATCGAGATTCTAAATCAGTCTGCATTTTAGGCTCTCCTAGGGGGATAAAGGTGTGAAATGTCCTTCTGTGAGATGATTTCTGTCAGGTTCAGCAAAGTCTAAAACATGCAGCTGTGTAGATTTTTAAGCTACATGGGGAGTTTGCACACCTGCTGCCTATAATACAGTAATGGAGCTCTCAGTAAGCAGTGACTGTTTTAGAGTGCAGACTCACCTTCCAAACCTTTCTGGTTGATCAATGCATTTCCACAGCAAACACTCTGGTCGAAGTGCAGCTCTCCTCAGCCCACTGCTACCAAAACAATTTCAGCTAGTTTTAGTTTTTTTGGAGTTGTGATAGAAGAAGCTGCATTTGGAGTCATGACTTGGACTCAGATTGATATACAGGAAGCAGTAAACTAGGCACTAAAGTAGGCTACAACTTCTACAAAGGATTGTGAGGTATTGCTGATAAGAACACATTTTGATAATTAAGACATCAAAATTGAAAATAAAATAAAAATTGCATTACCAAAATTCCAGTATTGAAAGTCAAATGATTTAATAAAACCCTGTATATGCTGAAAAGCTTGATAGTTGTTGTGTTATTTACAGTAGGTCTATCAAACAATCTTTTTTTGCAATTAATCTCAGAAATTTTGTAGCTCATTGCAATTGATTGCAGTTCTTTTTGCTACATTTTGAAATCCCATTTGCATCTTAAACTGCTCTTAATTAATTTAGATTTATTGTACTGTCTTAAACCAGGGGTCAGTGACTTCCTGTTTGGATACAGACCTGCTTTTATTTTAAAAGGAAATAAGGTAATTTAGGTAGCTCTTACAGCATGAACTTAAGCATAGAAAAAGGAACTTGTGATGGATTGAAATGGAAGTGAGGAAATTATGAAAGTCAAATGTTGGTTAGTGCAAGATGCAGATGACTTGTGACCTGTCCTCTGAGTGTCTGTGAGGGCTTTTTTTTTTTTTTTGGGAAATGATACAACAAAATAATACAGTACAGTGCTGTGGATGCAAGGAGACTTTGCAGTGATTTAACAGGAAGAATTCCATTCAAGTTTAAATTAAGTGCACTAATTTTGGCCCTTAATTATTCACAATAATGCTTTGGCCCTGACAGTTATCTCACTAAACTACATATAAGTTCCATTCCACCAGCTAATCCAGACAGAATCTTATTTCATCTGTCTTATTTTAAGTGTAAAACTGAGGCCTGAATTAACTGCTAATTGCTTGTAGTGAGTGAACATATCTGCCAATGCAGCTAGCCTCAGATATCACAGTGTATTTGCATTAAACGAGCCAAGTTATCCACTTATCCATTTGATTTAGTTAAAGCTACAGCGTCATTAATTTATATTTATGTTCACATTAGCTTTAGAGTTGTTATTTACAGAGCAGGATGGATTTTGTTGGTGTCTTTATTCTCTTTCCACTGTACATCTCAAAGAGTCAGCATGGCATATATTCATCTGTGTATATACACCATTAAAACATGATAATGCCAGCTCTATTTATGTCAAGTAAGACTTTAAGCAAGCTTTAATGTTTCTGCGATGATTTACAGCATCATTTTGATATCAAGCAGCTGCAGAAAAGGTCAAATCCTAATTTATTCCATTGATTTTTTCTTTTTTACATTTCCTCCATAAACCACACTGTTGTATTGATGTGTTAATGCATGTTATTTATGCAGGACACTGACAGAATGCAAACATTTCTTTATTTAGTCGATAAAAGCTGTGATGGTAGAAAACAAGATATTGTGTCTAGATATTTATCAAACAATGCTATATTGTCACATTTATATTGTCATGTCATATCTGTGACTATCAGAATAAAGTGAAGTTCTGGGGGATCTGAATCTGTCCTGTGTCATTATTCATGGTGGCTCTAGTCCAGAGGTCACATTAACTGAATATTCTCTGTCACTGACGCATGTTTTTTGAAGGATGACGGAGAATTTGTGGGCTGTCCGTCATTTTGATGGACTGGAATGATGAGGATGAACCTGCATTTCAGCGCACACACAGAAACAGTTGCATGGACCTTTTCCATTTTGCACACATGGACTATCAAGGAGGTTTTTTAATCTATGAAAATATCTTGTAGCCAGTTGGCTCCCTCTCTCACTGACATGAGAAATTTCGTATAGGTCCAAGTGGGTGATTGATGATTCAAAACAGTTCCCGCTGCTTCCACCTCGCTTGCCCACCACCGCCTGACCCTCCTCTCTCTCTCTCCGTCGCACTGAAACCTCACTTTAAACACCAAAGTTTACTCATTTATTATATGGATATCAAACATTAAAATATAAAACAGAGATGGGTGAATGATGATTCAAATCAGTGCCTGTTGCTTTATTCTCTCTTGCTTGCTCACCCCCGCCCAACCACTCCTCATCTCTCCCCCTCTCTCGCACCAAGACCTGACTTTAAACACCATAGTTTGTGAATATATAATGTAGATATCAACCATGGAAACACACGGGCTCTACAGACGGTTCCTTTGACCTCATGGCTTGGTTTTTGCTCTGATAAATTGTCAGCTGTGAGGCCTTTCCAGATCTTGTCCAATCATCTAATTTAACACAGGTGCACTCCAGTCAAGGTGTAGAAACATCTCAGCAATGATTGAGAGAAACAGGAGGAACCTGGGCTAAATTTCAAGTGTCTTTGCAAAGTGTCTGAATACTTATGTAAATGGGATATTTCAGTTTTTACTTTTATTTATTTGCAAAAAATCTAAAATTCTGTTTCACTTTATCATTACATGTTACTGAGTATAGATTAAGGACAGTATTTTCCCCCCCGACAATATAATCAGGCTGCAACATAACAATATTAAGAAAAAGTGAAGGGGGTCTAAATGCTTTCTGAATGCTCTGTATTTCCATTTTGTTTTGTATTTCTTCTCAATTATACTAATTGTTTCCCATTTTAGTGGTTATACTTCAAGACTAACTTCAAGACACCTGGGTCTGCAATGGCGCCCTTTTCAAACACTCCCATTAGGTCATAGTAAAACTTTATACAAGTCATGCCCACTATTCCAATAATTAAACATTTAACCCTCAAGCCAAGGTCAGGCTATGTACGTATTATAAGCAAGATTACAGTCTGATCAACAGTTGCAGGGTTTCAGAGGGGCTTTTCAAAGGCATATGGAGTTTTTTTTTTTTTTTAAATAGCCATGTTAGAGAGGCTGTAAAGCTTTGCTCCCAAGTGTTTCATAAACACAGTAGGGCAAATGTGATGAGAACAAATCTGGGGTTCCTCCTCAAAAAGAATCGAGCATCCAACACCTTAAAGACCTTGTTAAGTCAAATCCAAAATTTGTGTCCTAACACTCAAGAAATGTTGGAATAAGGTTGCTGTAAACATGTGAAAACATCTACACGTGACTGAATTTTGAATTGAGACCATTAGAAAGTTTTTCACCTCTTTCCTGGCTTGGTTTCATGTGGGTGAGGCCAATATGTGGGTCATGAGCCCACGATGGGGAATGAACCCGCCCCCTAACACTACAATACAAAACCTCAGAGTAGTTAATCTCAGTCCAGTCTATTGTTAGCTGATGCCACTGCCTTCATTGAAAGTTAACAGTAAGTTAAATGCTGTTTTTCTGTTCATTGTGAGGTAAATTTTGCCAAATCTATCAGCCATAGTGATCTATGGATCATTTTAAGCATCATAACAGAGATTTGAACCAAACGGACTATGTCTCTCCTTCTAAGGTCAACAAAGGTCAAGGGGCAGGCTGATGGCGTGAGTGCTCTACTCCATTCAGATTGTGTGTTTAAATCTGAGTGGACTGTATTTCTCCTGAGTGGATGTGGCTTCAGCTCATTCAACAGACACGCCCACAACATCCTGGAGCAGATTTTACTGCCTAATTTCTCATGACTTTTAAGATTAATTGTATAAACTTTGAGATGTTTTATTTGACTGAAATTTGACCTGGGGATTCATAACACAGTCATCTGTCATACAACAAGATTTATTTTCACTTTACAGGGTCTTTAAAATATTCACCAACCGGCCAAGATTGATGGAAATTGTGGTTGGATAACATTGATAACATTTCACTCACCTTCACCTGGTAGTCATTTTACGTAGCTGCCCTTGAATGCATTGAATTGCCTCCTTCAGTTAGCTTATTGAGTATTGTCCCTCTGATTTGTTTTTAGATTTTTCTTTCCAATCGCCATCCTGCATGTGTCATATCTATTGGAGGAAACTTCCGTTTTTCAGTCCTTGACTTCTACTGTCTCTGCTGCCCGGAAGCAGACCTCAGGACCAGGAGGATAAAGGCTGTTTACTGCTGCTGTATTCAAGCTCACAGCCTAATAGAATGTCTTTTCCAGGACATGCTGTAAAGACTGTGACGCACACTTAAGTGCACTGAAATGTATTCATCTGCACACCTAGCTTTAACAGACTGGGATACAAAAAGTACAGATAAGAAGGTTGTGTACTCTGACCTCGGCTTTAAACAAAGACTTTATCCTTGTTCGGCTGTCATCAATAATATTCAAAATGATAGTTAACTAAAAATAAGCACGTTATTATGGCCATGAGGCCGAAACGTGTGATTCCTTAAATGTGTAAAAACCTCTTACATAATCCCAACACAAGTCCTACTATCTCTTTGCTATCACAGTAATCATCAGACATTAAAGAGTCTCTGTAATCTCCGGCTGTGGTTATAAACCGCCCGCAGATCATGAATCAGACCAAAATTAACTTCTAATGACCAGAGGATAGTCTGGACGAGAGATGGCGAGCTTTTATCATGTCCAGACAAAATGTAAACTCTCAACTTTATCACATTTATCGAGGAAATTTCAGCCCCTCTGCCCTCAACATCTGCCGTCTCTGTGGTCTTGAGGACCAGGAAGTAAATCCCTGCTTTATTCATGCTCACAGCCTGACATCAGGACTTTTTAAGGACACACATTTAGGTCTGTGACTCACACTTCAGTTGTTTAAAAACTGATATGTATTCATCTGCACGTGCGGCTTTAACAGGCAGAGTCAGGGGGGAATGTGACTAAATATTTTCTCTCTCTTACATGGAATAAAAGGATAGTTGGATGTTTTTGAAGTGTGGTTATGTAAGGTACCTTTAAACAGTAGATATTAGGGGGGTACCGGTACACAGAGGTCATGGTTTGGTTCAACAGGGGAAAAAAGCAAGTCCTGAACTTCTGTTTCTAGCTTTCTATCATTTGTTACTTTTAACTGACAGTCATGTAGGTTACAGTTTGTCCCATCAGTTCTATTTAAAGCTGCCTGTGCTATCTGTTTGTTTTGCATATTTGTTGAACTTGAATGTTCAGATCATCAAAAAGATTTTATTATTAAACAAAGATAAACTGAGTAAATACAAAATGTAGTTTAAAATGATTAAATAAATTTTTTAAATTCAATATCAGCCGCCACACTCGGGCCTGATTACTACCAGACAGGTTGAATCCAGAAATCCCTAAAATAGAACCAGTCTGACAAAGTGAACCAGGCCAAAAGATCTCAAAAAGCAACACATTATGGTGCCGTCTAAAGAAATTTGAGATTAGAAACAAATTCATTGACATCTATTAGTCTGGGAAGAATTAAAAAACTATTTCTAAGGCTTTGGGACTCCAGTGAACCACAGTGAGAACCAGTGACATCCACAAATGGGAAAAACTTGATACAGAAGTGAGCCATCCAAGGAGGGGCCAAACTGACTCCACTGATGACTCCCCCAGGAGGTCCAGAACCCAGAACAATATCTAAAGACATGCAGGCTTGACTTGACTCAGTTAAGGTCAGAGTTCACGATTTAACAACAAGAAAGAGAGTTCCAAGACCCAAACTACTGCTGAACAAAAAGAACACAGAGGCTCGTCTCTTATTGGCTCAAAACATCTTGATGATCTTTTCAGGAAAATATTCTGTGGACTAATGAGACAAAAGTTGAACTTTTTGCAAGGTGTGTGTCCTGTTGGTTCTGGAGTAAAACTAACAGCAAAGAACATCATACCAACAGTCAAACATGGTGGTGCTAGTGTGATGCTGCTTCAGGACCTGGACCTCTTGCCGTGATATACGGAACCATGAATGTCTGGCAATCACTTTGTGACCTCAAGTTCAAGCACACTTGGTTTATGCAGCAGAAAAACGATCAAGAACACACCAGTTAGTCCACCTCTGAATGACATGAAAAAATAAAATTAAGGCTGTAGAGAGCCCAAGTCAAAGTCCAGATTTAAATTCAAATTAGATGTTGTGCATGACATTAAACAGGCTGTTCATGCTTAAACTCTCCAATGTGGCAGAAATAAAACAATTCTGCAAAGACAAATGGGCCAAAATCCCCCCCCCCCCAGAGATCTGTAAGACATATTGGCAGTTATTGAAAATGCTTTCTAGCAGTTGTTAGCACCAAGGCTGGAACAACCAGTTTTTAGGTTTAGGGGTAGGTTTGGATTGTCCCTTGGTAAACGAAACCATTATTCAAAAACAACATTTTGTATTTACTCAAACAAAGATCACTAGGAAGGTTTACTAGAATAAAGATCAAGCATTAAGGTAGCTTTCAAACTTTAGAAGATGTGACCCATACCCATTTCAATAGCAAGCACAAAGTTTTGCTCTTTCTGTTCTTTCTTGCACAAATCTGCCCCGTGATGCTAACAAAATCTTTACATTAAATAAAAGATAACACTTCTAATGCAATTCACCTGCCTTTCTGTGTAAATGTCTTTATGCCATACAGGACATAAAGGGACAATCCACTGTATTGATGTCAAAGAGAAACCCATCTCCAGCCTCTTCTGTGGGCTCTATAATATACAGAGCTTGTGTTTGTGCCATTGTCCTTGCCTACAGCTGTGATATTAGCCAGACTCTGTTCAGACTGGGACTCTCAGATCTGATGGGGGTTTTATTCGACATTAACCTGTTTACAATTCCGTGCTCTCTCCTGTCTTTCCTGCACAGAGCCGCTGTGAGGCCTGATAATTAAAACCTGACAGGAGGTTCTGGTGATCTAATCAGATCATGCTTGCAGAGAAGCACGTACACACTGACACAATCACTGGCAAATGCTACTTAATGCTCACACGTGACCATGCAAACACTCCCAAAAGCCCTGTACATATATCCCTGGGGCTGCACGTCTGGATCTCTGCTGTGTTGCCTTGATGAGTTTGGATAATAAAGACCCGATGGCTGAAGGGATTAATTTCACTGTGGTGTCCGTTTCATTTTGTTACGATCTTGGATTTGTTGGTTCTGTTGCTAACAGGCCTAAGCAGGTTGTAACAGTAGTGACATGCTTTATTCTGATGATAATTCATCACTTATTGAGCCATCAACGAAAATCATATATCTAAAGTAGTTTTCAGAATTAGTTTTATTTGTTTTACTCTGGATGTAATAGGACACACACCTTTTGACAAGTTCAACTTTTGTGAAATCAGTCCACAGAATATTTTCCCAAAAGTCTTGGATCAGTAGGATGTTTTCAAGTCAAATGTGAGACAAGCCTTTGGCGGTACTTTTAGCCTTGGAACTCTCTCATGGATGCCATTTTTGCTCAGTCTGTTATTGTTGAATCATGACTGACCTTAAATGAGTCAGGTGAGGCCTGCTGGAAGGAGGCAAATCTTTTTTCACAGCACTGTGAATAAGAAACAGAGAACGCTGGCTCTCCCTTTTGACAAACAGTATTTTTTTTATACTGTTATAGGTTATAAGGTTATAGGAGAGCTCTACCATACAAGACAGAATTATCTTGCAGTGAAGTGGCGTTCAGACCAGGCTTTTAAAGGCAACTTGATTAGCTGAGTGACCACAGGTGTGCCTAATCAGCAGCAGAGTCAGCCTCTCCCTGCCTCACACAGATGCTGCAGAAAAAAACAGGAAGGGAGGGGGAGAGAGAGAGAGAGCAACAAACAACAAAAACTACACAGAATCATCACCAAAAAAAAGCAACAAAAAAAGGGACAAAAATGTGTATGAAAGGACAAAAGATGGCAACAGGGGGAAATAAGCAGCTTAAATTGGCAAAAAATGATAAAACAGGATTAAAGTGGCATTAGAGTTCCAAAAATGGGAAAGAAGAAGTGGTGAAAATAGGTGAAAAACAGCAAAAATGGGTTATAAGGCAAAAAGAAGTGGCAAAAATTTAAAAAGGGCAAACTTCAGCAAAAAGCAGCATAAAAAGGGTTTAAAAGGTAAAAGATGTCAAAACAGGGGGAAAAAACAGCAAAAACTTGTCAAAAATAGGTGAGAAGGGATTAAAATGGAATTAAAGTGGCACAAAAGTTTTAAAAAAATGTTGCAAATAAGGGCAACAAGTGGCAAAAAATATATGAGGAAAATGGCAGAAAAACAGCGAAAATGGGTTCAAAGGGGCAAAAAAGGCCTAAAGGGGCAAAAATTGGCAAAAATTTAAAAAAAAAAAATGGTGAAGAAGGGCTTAAATGGGATAAAGGTGGCAAAAGAAGTGGCGACAATGGATGGAAAGTGTGGTGAAAAGTGTTAAAGTAGCCTGGATAAATCATTCCAACATAAAAACCCAATAATAGCTTGATACACTTTAGCTCCAGGATGTTAGCACCAATGCTACTGATCCAACACACATGCTTTGATATCATCAATAAATCACAACTGGGTGGGGCCAGTTCTCTGAGTTTGTCAGGGGCCAAGTCAACTCTGTGGGCAGGCCTGGCCAAGATGCCAGCACCAATGTTGTTGATATAATAAAAATGTACTGATATCAGTTCATATCTAATATTTAATATGAACCACCTGTTTGAGAAGCAGTTTTTCTTTCATTTTTTTGTTATTTAATAGTCATTTAAAAGCAAAGCTGCTTACAGTGTCATTAAGCTGACACTCTTATTGAAGCAGGTGTTCCTGGCACTGAGGGCCTTGCCCGAGGGCCAGCACAGAATACTCATGTTGCCCTGCTTTGCTATAAACTTCTTTTTGTGATAGTAATGTCTTTATGAGGTATGGGGGGTAGGTATGTCTAAGCTTTGGCTTCAGTCTACAGCCTTTCAGTTACCTTGGAAATTCTGAAATTTCCCCTTGATCTTGCAAACAGTTCGATTTGTTGTAAGATAACTGAAATGTATTTAATTAAAGCATTCTCTAACCACAATTTAAACCTCAAATCTTCTATAAAAAAGTGTATGATGTAAACAAGCCACCCTGCCACACAGAAACTGGTACCAAATGGAGAGCTGTTTGATCCAGATCTCTAAAAATGATTGTGGATCACAAGAAGTAAGGATGGATGTAATTTGACGGTGGGAACAGGCATAGTCAGGGTTTCTCTTTTTTTCTTCTTCAGTAAATGAGTTGGACTTCTGGGAACATAAAGTGCATTTTTGGCATTGATTGCGTGTTGACGTGTCTTCTCTGTGAGCGGAAGGGAGGACAAGATTAAATAAAGGTTTAATCTTTCTCTCTTAATATGCTGCCATTATTCATTTATAAAAGTTACTAACTCAGTTTTATACCCTCATTGTGTCACTGATTCTACTCCTCCTTTACCTTCCAATTAATTTACTGCTTCAGTCATTTGTTGACTTTCAAAGCAGAGCAATGGGTTAAAGCAACAGTAGAGCTACAAGCTAACCTAGGAGAGACATTTGTGAAATAAGGATGGGGGATAAATAGAAAAGATTGGCACCTTTGGTTAAAAAAAAAAAAAAAAGTGGAGGATTTGATTGGTCATTTACAATAAATAAAATCATAAACATAATTTTAAAAATTGAAATCACATTTTGTGTTCTCACAAAATAGTCCCACAAAAACAAAACACAGCCTTTTTAGAAGTTCCATTTTTCTCATTTATTTTGTCTGACGTACAGACCTGGTGTCACAGTTTAACTGGTGCTGGATTAAATAGTGGCAATATGTTAGATACTCTTGCTTCCTGATCATAAGAATTTATCAGCACCTTATGAGACATTCATGTTTCTAGGAAAGAGTCACTTTAGAACTAAAAAAAACTTCTGGAGAAGAGGCGAAATATCTTCAAGAACCTCAGTCGTCCTGTCGCCCCCTTCACCAAGATCAGCATAACCATGATGTGGATGAATGAAAACCTACTCGAACAGGAGAGGAAAGACTTCTGTGTATCAGACGCTTTGAGGTCGGCATATTACACAACAGGACCCCACATACACTATATTGCCAAAAGTATTCACTCACCCATCCAAATAATTGAAATCAGGTGTTCCAATCACTTCCATGGCCACAGGTGTATAAAATCAAGCACCTAGGCATGCAGACTGTTTCTACAAACATTTGTGAAAGAATGGGTCGCTCTCAGGAGCTCAGTGAATTCCAGTGTGGTACTGTGATAGGATGCCACATGTGCAACAAGTCCAGTCATGAAATTTCCTCACTCCTAAATATTCCACAGTCAACTGTCAGTGGTATTATAACAAAGTGGAAGTGACTAGGAACAACAGCAACTCAGCCACGAAGTAGTAGGCCATGTAAAATGACGGAGCGGGGTCAGCGGATGCGGTGGCGCATAGTGCTCAGAGGTCGCCAACTTTCTGCAGAGTCAATCGCTACAGACCTCCAAACTTCATGTGGCTTTCAGATTAGTTCAAGAACAGTACGTAGAGAGCTTCATGGAATGGGTTTCCATGGCTGAGCGGCTGCATCCAAGTCATACATCACCAAGTGCAATGCAAAGCGTCGGATGCAGTGGTGTAAAGCATGCCGCCACTGGACTCTAGAGCAGTGGAGACGCGTTCTCTGGAGTGACGAATCACGCTTCTCCCTGGCAATCTGATGGATGAGTCTGGGTTTGGTGGTTGCCAGGAGAGCGGTACTTTCTGACTGCATTGTGCCAAGTGCAAAGTTTGGTGGAGGAGGAATTATGGTGTGGGGTTGTTTTACAGGAGCTGAGCTTGGCCCCTTAGTTCCAGTGAAAGGAACTCTGAATGCTTCAGCATACCAAGAGATTTTGGAAAATTCCATGCTCCCAACTTTGTGGGAACAGTTTGGGGATGGCCCCTTCCTGTTCCAACATGACTGTGCACCAGTGCACAAAGCAAGGTCCATAAAGACATGGATGAGGGCGTTTGGTGTGGATGAACTTAACTGGCCTGCACAGAGTCCTGGCCTCAACCTGATAGAACACCTTTGGGATGAATTAGAGTGGAGACTGAGAGCCAGGCCTTCTTGTCCAACATCAGTGTGTGACCTCACAAATGCGTAACTGGAAGAATGGTCAAAAATTCCCATAAACACACTCCTAAACCTTGTGGAAAGCCTTCCCAGAAGAGTTGACGCTGTTATAGCTGCAAAGGGTGGACCGACGTCATATTAAACCCTATGGATTAAGAATGGGATGTCACTTAAGTTCATATGCGAGTCAAGGCAGGTGAGCAAATACCTTTGCCAATATAGTGTATGTTTGCTGTGATTGGACTTCAGGCTGCATTGTTTGGGGATCTTCAATGTGTCTTGAACTATCTCAGGGCACTTACGATAATTTCAAATGACAGATTCTTCAACAGGACTTAAGACTTCACAATTTGAAAATTGCACTAATTACACGCCCTATGAACACCAGCTCTACACTGTGAGTCTGCGAGGGTTTGTTTCATGATTAAAATGCTTGTAAAGAAGATGAGATTCAGCTGAACAGGCAGCATGATTGGCTAATGAGATGCAGGTGTGAGAACAAAGACAAAGCTGGGGTTGGCTTATATCTGCTAATTTTAGTGTGCATGCAAAGACCCAAAATCCATGAGATATTACAGCAAAAATATTTGAGTGATGACATTCCTGCTCACCTAAAAATCTTTTTAGGCCATAATTTTCTGATTTTCCTTTATTCTCATAATCTAAGTGCCTCCTTCCCAGACTGATATGTAGGTCAGCATCAGTGCAGACCCTCTGTAAAGGGGTTTTTGAGTTCATTTCCTCACACCATCTGGTTCGAGTTAATCTGTTGAGCTGCCCTTTGCATGAACACGGAAACATCATCTCAAGGATGTCAGGTGGAAATCCTCACTCTCATCCCGTATAGAAGCAGGGTCCAGAGATTTTTTTTTTTTTATCACCTCTAGAAATACATTTAAACCTGTAGGAACTTTGCTTAAATGTTTTTAAAAAAATCACAATTTGATGTTTCATGAAGCATCTAAAAAAGTTTTAAAGTGCATTGTTCAAACTAATGCAAACTCTTAAGTATCCCATGTATGTAGAAGCATTGGCATTGACGATCATCCTAGAGCATTATTTCAAATCAATGCAATATAACATAAATGCACTTACAATGCAAGGATTTCCTGTAATGCATCTGCAGCTATTTGCGTCTACCATCTTGTGAAGTTGCAGCTTTCATTTACCCATGTCTTTCCCACAGAATGACACTGCATGACAACAGTGCTCTGCAGGGGGATTTGCTATCAAAATATCTGAAAGGAACATTTCCAAAACCAAAACAAAGACATAAAAAGGCCTAAATTAACCCTGAGAGGTTGTGTCCCAATCATTTACCATAAGAGCAAAATATCAGAGACAATATCTCCCACTGTTTTCCCTGCAGAGCGTGCGACAGTCCACAGGGAGAGGGGGCATGTCTGCTCAGTAATTGAAGATGACATTCTGCTTTTAGACTGACAAAAATAAAGAAGAACCACATGTTATTAAAATCCCCCGAAACATTGATTCATGTTTCCCATTAAAAAAGATCATGTGAGGTATAATCGACCTTTAACCTTCTTCCTTGAAGTCCAAGGCTAGACATGAGGATATGTTTCTGTCCTCTTCTTTCTGGTACACATCCAGCTGCATCATGAGCTTAGCCTGACACAAACATAGCAACTGATGCGCTCGACTGAATATTACCAGTTTTGCAGGGTCACTTGTTGAACTTAAAACATCGATCTTGTTTCTATGTCAACTATTAAAATAAAACGTATCCGTCCTAGCTGGTGTGACAGACACGTTTGTGGCTGTACAGAGATGGTTATACATCATACAGTTCAGTCAGGAACACTCTTGTCATACATTTGACCGTTTTATTGCAAAATGGATGTACAGTTTTACTTGGCTGAGAAGGCTCTGCTTAAAAAATGCTCTCTGGGTTAGTCAAGCAGCATGCTTTAAGTTTCCAGGGAGCGCATAACTAGAAAACCACTTGTAGATAGCTATATTAATGACAATGTGTACTGAATACAATAAAATTAGCTCAAAAGCAATTAATCCATGGTAGCATGAATCTGAATATGAAGGTGCAACAAACTTTATGCTATAAAGAAGGCAGCTGGGGTGATAGATGTTAAACTTTGCTACCAGCAGCAGCAGCATAATGCATCAGCATTAATGCATTGAGAAGTACTTCATAATCAAATACACAGCTGTGAAGAGAGAAAGAGCTGTGATTGGCTGTGGGAGCAGGGAGGCGATATAACTGGGATCAGCTGGCCGTCAGCTGATCACAGTTGGGTGCATGACTATCATCTGTACATAAACTAACATGCTTCATTTGTGGATATTTTTGGATTTGGTCAATCAGCTCTCCATCTATGACTCTCACATGCACTTCCCCTCCAACTCTACAGTTTCCAACAGGCCATGCGTATCTATACACTACTCTACATAACTTTAACCTTTGAGGACGTGCACAACTAAAGTGCCAAACCAGCAGCCATCAAGCATGTAGAGTTAACAGCTGTTACATCTGTGGCCTAAGAGAACATTCATGCCCAAATTGGCCTGGACTAATAGATGATCTCATTAGTTTTAGAAAAAGCAGGTACAAGAGTGTGGTGATTGGTTATTTCTGGATGAAGATTAAGTATTGATAATAAACTAAAAATAGATTGCTGGGAACCCACACAAGCCTTGTCAGAGTATTGAGGAGAACCACTGGTGTATAGGTTCTTTGCCGATGAGGTCATGCAGCAGTAGAGCGCTCCCAAAGAACGGCAAGGAGTGATTCCTGCAGAGGGAGACGTTTACCAAAAGGTCACGTTTTGTGTTGTTTACCACTGAATTTCCTTCTCATTTGACATTTATGCATCCTTCCTTCCTCTGTTTGTGTCATTTCCTCGCATTTTAACTTCACCCAGCAAGGACTTGAAAGAGACATGATAGAGGCAGGAGGAGAGAGGAGGCACAGCTCAGGAAATGAGAAATCCTTCGCTTCACAGCATCAGTCTGAGTGATTTCAGGTACTGATGATGAGCTGATCAGCTGATTCAACTCATAGCCTGCTGTGCAAACCAAGGTTATAATAGTTTTGGATTTTTCATTAGTTTCTATTTTCATTTTGTTTTAACTTTTAACACACTTTTCTGTGTGTGTCGATTTCAGTTTAGTTTTTATTAGTTTTGATTGCTGGTTTGTTAGTTTAGTTTAGTTTTTATTTAGCAAAAATTCTTCATGTTAGTGTGTCAGTGCCAGTCAGTATGTTTGTGTCAAAGACTAAAACTAAGGATATTTTGTCTCCATTTTTATTTTATTTAGTTAGTTTTTAAAGCACTCTATACAGTTTTAGTTAGTTTTTGTTTTTTGGGGGGGTAAAGCTTAGTTTCTATTTAGTTTCAGTTAGCTAAATTGATTTTTGAATTTTAGTTTTTGTTATTTAGTTAGTTTTAGTTAACCATAACAGCCTTTGTGCAAACCTTCAGCAGAAAAAAATAGTTAAAAACCTTTTTGATGGCTCACTGTAAATATGATATGAAAATGTATTTAGAAAATGTCTTATACAATCAATATTTATATGCAGCTTTCTGTATTTTTAAAAGATGAGATTAACCCCTTAAAGCATATTTGATACATACTTTTATGTTACCTCTATCTAATCACTATGATTAATAAATTACTGAAAAAAAATTAAGAATACAATCTGATAGTGATAAAAATGCCCCCAAGTGGATTATCAGCTACCAAAAACACCTAATCTATTAAATGAGATACAAAAATTATATGGAAATTTAAATTTTTTTAGATTTCAGTAGAAAGTGAAATAAACATTTCAGTTGCAAAAAAGAAAATTTTCTGGCTATAATTTGTGTTTTCAGGCTTTAAAGGGTTAATATTCCTGTATACAGTTTTTAAGTGTATGAATATGTTTTTATCTGTCTGTGTTTCAAGATTTTATCTTAAGCAGAGCAGTGCTGTAAGAATTAAAAAAAAAAAAAAAAACAGTCATGAACTGTGCAGAAACCAATAACACTGCACCTTTGTTCAAGATTTCCACAGAGGATAGACTGGTCTTTCCTTAGTCTAAGCTCCCCAGGGAGCCTCCTCTCGCCTCCATCCTTGCCTCCTCCAGGTACATTTATGATCCTTCATTGTAGCGGAAGGAGAACAACTTCTGGGCCAGTGGAGGATGCAAGGATGTACAAAAAAGTGTAATGAGAAACACCCTATGCCAAGCATTCAAAGTGCAAAAATAAAAACAATCTTGAAACTTTTGTATCCCGAAAGTAGTAAAATATTTGGGCAAAAAAAAGAAAAAAGTTTCAAAAGAGAAACAGCAGAAAAGAATTAAAGACGCCTCTGTCTGAGGCCTGGATGATGTTCCATTTCCAAAGTTTAGCTCATTAAACTCTGCTCGTATCCGTATTTGCTCAGCTGATGTCCCTCCAGTCTCACTCGTTGTGACAGCAATTCTGTCTCTTTTTAGAGATCAAGATCATTTGGCTCTGCTCACTAGAGATGGTTGTTTTGCTCTCAGACAGCTCTTCATTTTGTTCATTCTTTCCCGAAAGCTGCCTCCTACTTCCTGACTCCCAATGGACATTGTTGCTCCATGAAATTACATGACTGCAAACTGCACTTTTAACTACTCCCTGTTTTGCTGTAATTTGATGTAACTATGATGTAAAATTTTACTATTTCGTCTTTTAATTTTGCTTTTTTAATCAAGTGTAACTGTCCTTATGCAATTTCTATGCAAACTTGGTATCTCTACTTTTACCTTCTTTCATTTTCTAAAAGCCTAACTAGGGACAGAAGATGGAAACTAGCAAAAGCTATAATCTCTATATGTGAAACATCAGTTACTTTTAGCTTTTTGTAATGGGCTGAAGTTGCACTATGTCATTTTGCATTGTCCCTATCAAATAAACTTAATTAAAAAAAAAAGAACTAGACTTTGTTTGTTTTGTTGATTCTGGCTGCATCACTCCTCTCCAGTAGAACTTTGTTTGCTTCCCTGACTACTTTACATCGTCAATCACTCATAAACTTGTCATAATTCAAGCCATAAACTAAATATTATTCAATTTCTTGGTAGTATATTTGTCATGAAGATCAGTTCTAAAGCCTGGAGGTGTGTGCTTTACTGTAAAATAAAATGAACAGTAAAACAGATACATCAGTCACTCCTCACTGACAGGATGTTTGCCTGGACTGTACAGTTTTTTTCAGCTGTTATGAAAATTTGGGGTGTGGTATTTAAAAAAATGATCTTATGCATATTAAGAACAAGTGCCTCATAGGTGCACAAACAACTTCATAAATGCTTTATGTAACTTGATCTTTTAAATGATGGAGCACCTGTGAGCTACGTGACTAACTTTTGCCGCAAGGTTGAAACTGCTGAATATGGAGAGTATAGGGGCAGGTTAAAGAAAGGCCTGTGTTGGTTTCAGTTGTGTGGTTCATAGACATCAGGGAAATTCTACCTTTCTGTTTTTTTGTCAACCAAATGTGCAGGCGAATTATTAGAGCAGGCCCACTTAATGCATTCAAACACAACACTTAATCTTCATACATTTTTTTTTTTTTATTTTCCAAGGAACAAATTCAAGTCCACTTGTTTATCAATCACTTGTTTAACCATTTTCCCACAGCTTCAAACTGGATGCCAAGCATAATGTTCTCCTCGTTACAGGAAAACGTCATCGATGGAGGGCGGCTGATTGTGCTGAGGAAAGAGCTGGCAGCCTCGACAGCACTCATCTACCTTCACTTTCTAAGTAAACACGCTCTCAGCTGTGTTGAAATCTCGAGCCGCTCAGTCCTTGACCAACTTTGGGCGGATGGAAACCCTGTGGGTGCGGCTTTGTCAGCAGTGGATTCTGCTGCCAGCCATAGATATCACCGAGGGAAATGTTTTCTGATTTCTCCCATGTAAAAATATATCAGTCTTTTTCTTTATAAGTATATAAAAAGCCCTGAAGCCACGAGAACTTTTTACCACAATGCTGTCAACAGCTGTGCGTTTTATGAGGACCTACATGAGTAATCAGCTTCCCGAATGCTCATCAGTGCCCACGCCCTTTGCCTTTAAGTGATGCTTTCAGTAAACAAGCAGGACTTTATAGTTTTATAGTTTCAATCTATCAACAGACACTTTCAGACCATGGGTGGATTTTTATGTGTTTTCCCAAGCCTAGATCGTAATATGTCAGTATACTTTTCAGTGTGGATACATCTGAAAAACTCAGTGTCAACTGATGGAAGGATGATGTTTCTCCAAGATGAACCATGAAAGACATCTTAATCCATTAGCTTGATGGGATACGGCCATTTGATTTACAAACCAGCTAAGAAGATGAAAGAAGAGGCAACAATGGCAACTGGTCAACTAAAGTTTATGCTCGATGGAGACAGTATGTGACCAAAGCTGGTAAAAACTCCTGCAAGTCATCCGAGGTCATTTTTGAGTCTTTTACACATTATGAAAGCGTAGATTCCAAGCTTTCAAATGGTGTAACACACCCTAATCTGAGCATAGTTTACAAAGATATGCTCATTTGAATGTTAACTTCTAGTTCCTGTTTGTTATGAGAAAACCAGGTTCAAAGTTTCAGGACTTTTCATACCTTCACGCAGGTCAGGTAATGGGTGTGAACAATAGGGCCACATTTACATAAAGTCCACCCAAACCAAGCTTCTGAATCGGACTGGTGACGCTCATCAAAATATTCCCATAGGAAATCCGCCTTCATCAAACTTTCACTGTTGAGTGATCTTGAAGTTGTCCCAAGTCTGTTGATAATTCTTGCTGCTTCTTCATCATATCTTCTACTTTTCTTCGCTGCAGGGTGCATCTTGAGGCTTGTTGTTAAAGGTGATAACTAGAACTAGAAACAGCTGTAGTTACGTGCCAAGGGGGGTGGCGTTCGAGCCATGTGGTGTTTGTTATTGTCGATCTCAATGGGTGAAACTGGGAACAATGCCAGGCTGAGTGGCCAATTATCACCCAGCAGTTTTGCTTTCCCCTCCCCTCAATGTCCCTGCAGAAACTACGAAAAGAGGGCATTTTTAGACACAAAATTAACGCTTTTAAATATCACATTTGTGTTACTTTTTTCATCAAATGAGTAGTTTAATTGTTGGACTTGCATAAAATGAGAAAAAACAAAAAATTATCATTTTGAAGAAAACGACTTTGCATTCATTTTTCTCAACCGCCAGAATGCTGACTTGCAGGAACTTTATCTGGCTTCAGTCACATATAATCCCTCCAGTGGATGAAGATGGACGTCTGTATTATTTCTAATGCGCCTAAATATGCATGACTCATACCTGAGACCACCACTATAAATGGATTTTGGCACAGTGCTTTGGTCCCTGATGTGAAACCACCCTAAGAGATCTTACTGGTCTGTTAACAAGGATTTATACAAGTTAATATCTTATTTTAGAACTTTATACTATACATAACAGAGTTTGCCAATGAGAAATTCCATTTCACAAGGTGTTGCATTGAACACTTTTGTTGCTCTCAAGTGCACAGAGGTATGTTCAGGACTGTGAACAGCCAAACTTAATGATAAGACCTGGGCAAGGACTAACCTATTGCTAAGCCCTGCCTCTGAGCCTGGTACATTTCTCTCGGCTACACAATGCCCTCACACATCTGGCGTATTGACCCCTATAAAAAGGTATAAATATGTTGACTAGCTAATGAGACACATTTCTTCTTTTGAAGCAGGCTGTAAACCAGTTTATTTCCTGTGTAAAAACTGGCTTTTTAACAGGTGTCTAGACAGGACTTCCAGTGTTCCTGCAGCCAGCCTCAAGTGGAAACTCACTGTATTGCAATTTTTTACACTTCCACATTGGCTTCATTTTCCAGGACTGGAGGCTGCCGTTTGGTAAAAACACAGAGTGGGACTCAATGACTGCTAAGTCATATGGTGTGTAAAAGTCATCAAAACTCTGCTGATTCCATAGAAGGAGGCTGAGCAGCTGCATGCAAGCCTCACATCACCAGGTCTGTGCCAAGCGTCAGATGAGTGATGTAAAGCACACTGACACTGGCCTAAGAAGCAGTGGAAATGTGTTCTGTGGAGTGAAGAATCACACTTCTCTGTTTGGAAGTCAGATTGATGTGTGAGGGAATTCAGCATGGCCTCTCACTGAGTGTGAGTCAGTCAGTGCAGTCCCAGGTGTGTGAGGGCTAATTGCCGCTGATGAGGGCCAGGTGTGGCAAACTGATAAAACACCTGAGCTGCAGCACTCTCATTATCTTACCATCAGAGATAAGGAGAGCATTTCTTTGGTTTTTCTGGGGTTCTCTAATGAAAACTATAAACACAAGAGTATTTTACAGCATTTAAAGGCTCTTGCTTTGTTCGTGTGTTTGTGAAATTTCCAGTCTTTGAAAAACTGCATTTGGTTAACTGGAAGCCATTACCCAGCCTTTTAGTTTGCTTTATAACATCAGCCTTGTGGCTGTTTCAGTTTGTTAAACATATAGTATTCTCAGTCTCCTTTAAATTAAGCTTCTAGTCACTTGCAAGGCAGCAGTGGTTCAGTTCACCCTTTTTATCTGTTTATAAGAAATGAGCTTTTATTTTGGTTTTCCCCCTCTCCTTATTAATCATTCGTGATTTTAGTGGTTATCCTTGTTGGATAACTTTGAGAAACCCAGGTCCGTAATTGGGTCCTATTTCCCCCCTCCCTGACAGGATGAGTCTGGAGTTGGCGGAAGCCAGGGGAACGTTACCACCCTGACTGCATTGTGAAGTTTGATGGAGGTGGAAAAACAGTATGGGGCTGTTTTCAGGGTTTGGGCTTGGTCCCTTATCTCCAATAAAGGACAATCTCAATGCCTCAGCAGACCAAGACATTGTGGGGAATGCTATGCTTCCATCTATGTGGCAACGGTTTGAGGAAGGCTCTTTTCTATTCCAACATGACTGTGCCCCAGTGCACAAAGCAAGGACTGTAAAGACATGGTTTGATAAGTTTGGTGTAAGTCTGGTGAAACAGCCTATAATAGCTTTCCATTAATGACTGACAAGGCAAACGGCCTATTGTTGTTTAGTAGACACTGACAGCTCATCTTCACATCAGATAGAAAAAAAAGAACACATTCTTAAAGGTACCAGACTTCATGCAAGCCATGGCTGATTTATCTCTTATTAACACCACCTGTGTTTATTTCATGACTTATTCATTCTGCCTTTATTATGCTTCAAAGTTGATCTTTGAAGGACTGTTAATGCTGAACTCCATAATAGTGTTTTCAATATTATTCATGGCTTACAGGCTTTACTCTCTGACCTCTGGTGATTGTGCTGTGAACGTTGTTTGTGATTTGTCTGAGAGTGGTATGTTTTTGTGCTGTACTGCCATTAGTATTAACTTATGTGATGTTGAACTAATCTTAAAGTTTGATCCCAGGTTTAAGGAATACAGCTCTAATCCTTATAGTGCTAGTAAGGGAGGCCCAAGCCCCGCTGGACCATCTATCTCTGCTGAAACTGAATCCCATAAAGAACGGCCTACAGTAACCTTACATTCAGACGTAATGTGCCGTGTCCTATCCGGAGTCTGATTACTGTTTTAGCTCACACGGACAATCTGAAAACTCTGCAGGTCTGCTTGTTATTAGACGGCTTATCTTCACTGCAGGCCAAAGAGAAAATGTTATTATGAAAACCTTATCATGCAGTGGTTTAAGAGTGAATTTTACCTCATCTTCTGGCACTTGGAGGAAAATAAGGTCATGTATAAGGAAACTAAGAAAACAACATTGACAACAAACAATAATCTCTTCAGGAATGTTATTAACTTTTTTCATAGAGAGCAGTTAAAGATATATGTCGTAATAAAAATGACTACCTGTTCTGGGAAATATTTAAACTTTGTGTTATGACATCACTTCAGATCTCTATGCGGCCTCTAAAAATGTGACAGTGTACCAAAACACGCACTAGCAGTGACTTCAACTCAACAAAACGTTTGTCAGAAATGTCACCAACCTCCTTAGGGGACCAGAGGAATCTGACCTCTTTCCATCCATTTCGAGTAAACTGCGGTAGTAATGGATGCGTCCGAGTAAGCCTGTGACACTGTTTGTGTTGGCAGCCGGCTCCTCAGCTGCATCTGTTTCCGTTCTGTTTTTCTCTCCTTTCTCAATGACCTGTTTCAGTGGCGTAATCCTCACACATTTGATTCTGAAAGCAATTAACTTTGGGAGGAATTACCAAAAGAGGAAACAGACTTGGGAAATAATCCGCTCTCTTGGAAGACTTGTCCTTCGAGAGTTTGAGGAGTTTTGCCAAGTTGTTTCATCTTTCTCTCTATCTGTTGTGATAGCTGAAAAGATTATACTAGAAAAACTCTTTTAAAAACAAGCATGGTCATAAGACCTTTGACTATTGCCCAAGACACTTTTTTTTGTACTGTTGACCAAAACCAAAGCTGTTGGATGAGAATCGAGTGAAATTTGGATACAGCTCAAAGGTAACACTGTACACAGCAAAAACAGGAGTATTAATATTTCAGTTTTAAGTGTTAAACATTTCAGAGTCGATTTTATCTCTCAAAGTGTAATTTAAACTCCTGATCCACCACTGTTAGTCCAGCCTTGTAGAGAGTCCATTTATCTAAGCTACGCCCACTGCCATTTCAAACTCGGAGGGAAATGTGGGCAGAGTTTTCCCATCATGCCCTTGAGCAGAGTGTTTAGATTTGTCTGGGTGTGTTTAGATGTTTCCTGTTGTACAGTGATCACTGGGGAATGGTTTTACTCTTCAATCCCAGCAAAGCAGTGTTAACTTTGGCAGCTATTTTTAATTTTAGTTTTAGTTTTATTCTATAAATGAAATGCATTTTAGTTTTAGTCATTTCTGTCCTTTTTAGTTTTAATCTAGTTTTAGTCCATAAAAAATCCTCACATTTTAGTCTTTACTTTTAGTCCAAGCATTTATTCTCTCGCCTAAATCTGGTACCAAATCATGGTAGTGTGTTCTATGGACTCTGCCAAACCTGGGGTCCCTGCTTTCTACAGCTGAGAAGCAGAAGAGTTACGGCTGCATTGTTTTTTGACAGATTTAGCCACAGTGGAGAAATATCACAGATTTTGATGAAAACTAAATAACATTTTAGTCATTTTGACAAATACTAAACTTAGTTTTTTTCAGTTTTAGTCATCACAGATCTATTTTGTTAGTCTTAGACTAGTTTTTGTCATGGAAAAAAGGCTGATCCAGGGTCATTTGACGTAGCTCACCAAAAAGAGCCTGCTCTTTCAGCTACAATACGGCTCTTCATTTTGGTACCACTTTGGCTTCATTTGGCATATGATTGATATTTGTGCTGCAATTTTTTTTTTGTTGGTTTGATACTGTAACCGAACCCTGGACTTGTTACAATAATATATAATGTTCTAATATATCTTATATCTATTTCAGCACAGAAAAAAATCTTGACAACCAGTGCATTGTGTATAGATATTTGTTGGGACACAGTATATAAAGCTTGAAATGGGATCATTCTGGTCAAACTGGAACATGTGGTCACCCTATGCAAAGTTTGACTATTCTTAGAGTCAGTCCCAGTTCTACCCCTTAGCCCTTAACTTAGCCCTTCCCCTTGATTTTACACATTCATGTCAGGTGAAGGGGTATCCCAATTGTTTTTTGAATCTGGGGCTAGGTCTAAGGGCCAAGGGCTTCATAGCCCTTGAAATGAAGATTTTCCAGGACCACACTTGAAATCAAGGGGTATGAAGAATTTCCCATCATGCACTGCGTTCACTTGCAAAATGGCACAACGAACGACAACAGCTTTTCAGTCTTACCTAAAAAAAGTAAATGACACATGTGATTCACAATCCAACCAATAGTCGTCACAATAACAGTCAAATATTCAGACTGAATGCATTTTTAGTAAAAGAAGAGGATTTGGTCTGGTTTATAGAGCTATAGTAAAAATAACATAAGTTTTTTGGGTGTTTTTTTTCTTTTGAAAACTGTCTGATCTTAAATCACAAAAACATACTGCACTATTATTCTGTGTATTAAAAAAAACAAGGTGACAAGTGAGAGTGTTCCCTCTTTTATGACAGTCAAAACTCTGAATGGAGATCTGGTAGAAATGGTGTATTTAAGAATAACTTAGACACAATAGATTTCAAATGGTTGATATTTACATGTAAAAATAAATACATCTTCAGGAATTGTATGCATATATATTTTATGTGACCACTCCAAAACGTACATGCAAGGCTACAAAAGATAATGCATACTCAGCACTGATGAAGCCCTTACTGATGATTTAACTGAAGGTTTGGACTCCAGACTGGTCAATCTGTGTCACAATAAACCCATGTCAGTTCTTGTCAATTTTAATTTTTCATGTGTTGCCCATTCTGATGGACATTTTTGTGTTATACAGTTAAAAAATATGACTGTCATCCCCAAATATCCAAAAAAGTTTGAATTTTCTTGAAATTGTTTTATTATAGTGACCAATAAGGACTTCTAAGCTGCTGAATATGTGGATAACAATACTCTTAAGACATATCTGTTTGTGTTTAATATAAAAAGCAGTAAAATCTAAATATATAATCACACTTTATGGCTGCTACATTCAACTTAAGGTTATATAATTGAACACCACAATGAAATCCTTCTTCACATCAGTGTCAAACTTCATCCCTGCTTAGTGTAAATCAGATGGATACCAGTGTTTCTGTTATTAGGGTGCTGTAGAGAAACATAACTTGTGGTTTAAGGTGTTAACCAGTAAAATTGCATAAGAAAAGTATAATTGCAGCTATTCTAGCTGAATTTGTGCATTGCATTGCTTTGCCTGATTCTACTTTTGGCTTTAAACAGACTCAAAGTAAGGTTTTCTCAGTGGCTGGTGATATAAAGGTCATAATAAATGATGCTCAGTAGCTATTAGCATCATCCTGTGCTGCAAACCTGTAAGCTCTGTCTCCCATGTTTTTACTGGTGTATCATAAATACAGGTCCAGACTTCTTCAGTGACTCTGCAGCCATCTTTGTCATGAAAAAAAAGACCTCTCTCTGTTAAAACCTCTGCTCTTTTTCTTTTCTTTCTCTGTATAAGATTCCCTCCTACTTGGTTTTCCCATCTTAGCAACTTGCAGTATCGTGGTAGCCATGGAGCTTGACCACTGAGCCAACCAGCCAGTACTGTTCTCAGAGACGACTCTCACAGGGTGCATCCTAAATAAAAGTGGACGTTTGGTGGAAATCCAAACCTAGCTTTGTGTGTGTGTGAGAGTGGAAGAGGCAAAATAAGAGTGACAATCGTGTGGGATACTGGTGCTAAAAAAGGGTTACAAAGGCTATTTTACTGGTTATTTTATCAAAAAAACTCATTGTTCTTTGCAAGGTAATTTTTTATTTAAATCTCTGGTTTAAAACTGTGTAACTGCCATTCATCTCATCTGGTTTCTTCACACGCTGAAAGAAAAAGGTCATAACCTTTCCAGCACTCAAAATGTTCAAAATGTGTTTGAACCACAAAGATTTAAAGGTCACTGTCTTTGTAAGTTACAAAAAGAAAGAGCCAAAGTAATTTGTTGTAAAATGATTGAAGATGAAGATGAAGGATTCTGATGTTGTTTAAATGTAAGCTCAAGTTAAAGCCAGCTTTTATTGAAAGGAATCCTCTATTTTGATGTTGGCTTTTTTATTGCATGTTAAGAAATGACTGTGTTTAGGCCTGAAACAAAGTAATAATGAGTTACGGCAATTAAAGTGAAGTATTTGACGTATTTGTAAGAAAATCTCATAAAGAAGAAGTTATTCCCAGCTGTTCTTTAGATACATTTATGGCTTGAGTCACCAAAATACTTTGCATGTTGCACCATGCAACAGATATGATGAGATATGATGTTTTTACTTTATCTGATGAATCAGTGGAAGTCATTTTTCTAAATTCTCTGCCTGTTTCTGTGCTGCATCTCTCTGCTGCATCTCTGAAGAGGCTAACAGCTGATATTAACCTCCTTTAACGGCTGTCTGATATCAAACAGATGGAAAATGTATGCAAATATGACAAAACATAATTATCAGGTGATAACCAAAGCCTACAACTCCAGGGTCTGTTTCTACAGCCGGCATTCTCAATGCAAGCAGCGCTCATTTTCGGTACAACATCAGTGTTGTCCAGCATTTCTCAAGCACACGACATATGTATATTCTTTCTTTATATTCATATATTCTTTGGGGTCAAACTTCCAAATAAACTCTTTTTTTGTGTTTGTCTTATTAATATAATTTTGTTTAAATATTTTTACTTTGTTTTGAATGTATGACATTTTTAGCCTCTAACAGTTAGATCAGCTCCTATACCACAACCAGCCACTAGGGGGCGATTGAGATATTTGAGCTGGATATTTCTGAGCTATGCATCACTGGGTTTGATGCAGGAAAATTTCGCTCCTAAAATGTCTAAAGCTGAAAGTTGACCATAAATGTTTGACATGCATTATCTTTTCTACTAACAGCTGACAGGTGGATTTCAGAAAAATGGATGAAAAGTAACAAGGAATCCAACAAACAATTCAAAGGAAACTCCTGCTCACTGCCCAACTTGCAAAAATTTGAATATTTATTTGCAACATTACTGTACTAGACCTTCATCAGGCAAACAGTTTGTCAAAAAGGGCGGGACATCCTGATATAGGAAGTGGCCTCACACCTGCAGCCAACTTCTCAAAATGGCATCAGAGCTCATGCAGCAAAATAAATGTCCCCTTTTTTTTGCAAGTTGGACAGTGTGCAGGAGTTTCCTATGCATTGTTTGGTGAGAAGTGTTCTGAAACTGAAGTTGAATGCTGCTAGCATGAATGAAACAGCTGTGGATACAGGCTCTTAATCTGCAGCCAGTGCAGAACAACAGCTATGACACTGAATGGTTAAACTGTCAATTGTGTGAGGTAATTTAATGGTGGGCCTGATATGTGCTCATGGAAAACCAAAGCAAAGGTAAAAAGTAATCCAACCTGATACGCGTATTTCTTAATGGACTTCATTCCTTCTATCTCAGCTGGTGCAACACCATCAACGCCAGTGATGCATAAGCGCCACTGTGAGCTAGCTGGTGCAACACAGTTCTGCTAAACTCTACTTGTGAGTTAAAGTCTTGTTTAAGCAAAGACTGTCTCCATTCAGTAAGGGCTGAAAAGTCTGTGCTGGACTTGTGGAGCAGGTCTGAAACTTAGAACTACTCCTCAAGTTGAGTGGATGATGTAAAATTAGGATTGTAAACTTGGGATACTTTGGTTTTTGTAGGAAAATTAATGCCCAGTGACAGACTTGTAAATCCCTCTTTGCTCAGTGAAACCAGACCTACTTTGTGCCCCTTTCTGGGGGGTAGTCATGGCAGTCAGTGGATTTTCCAAACAACTCTGTTTAAGGTATAACATCACATTCATTTCGGATCATTTCCAAAGGGGTACACTGATGAGCAAACGGTTTAAGATCTGACCCTGAGGCCATGTCTAAATACCTAGTTATCTTTTCTTTAAAGAAACACATTGGTATCATTTTTGGTATCAAATCTTGACTGTGTGTGTTGTTTTCAAATTTATTTTGCATGTCTACATTTTTGTGAGAACCAGTCAGGTTTTTTAGGCTATTTTGGATGCGTGAAGTCATTTTTTGGAGACTCTAAAGCCAAGATTATGTAGACTGATTGTTGTCAACACTGGATTCTCACTACTCTTGTTAATTCAAAAACACTTGTGTTTATGGGCCTTTGCTGTTATGAAGGTGGGGCGATTTCAAAAGGCAGTCTTACTTTTCACAAATCTTCAAAATAATTTGGAAACAAACGTTTCTAACGTTCTTGTTTTGGTTATCTTTATGAAAAAATAAGTCTTTGTCTCTCAAGCTTTCTTACACAAAAGTTGTTTATTAGAAAGAGTTAATTTAAAAATTTGTTGTCACGTTAAAGAACTGCTGTTTGAAAGATCCCCACCTCCCCTCCCTCAGACTCCTGCTCCTCCTTCTCCTCCTGTTTAGTTGACCAGGAGCTCCTGGTACAGCTCAGAGCGCAGGAAACGGCCAAAGGAGTCGTTCTCCATCAGGGCGAAGATCTTCCTCTGAGCCAGGTCAAAGGTGGAGGGGGAGAGGTCCACCAGGTTCCTCAAGGTCACTTCCTTGGTGAAGTGGTCAATGTTCACCTAGAGTGGGGATGACAGGATAAGATGTTTGGCATTAATAAAGCTAGGAGGAGAAGTAATAATGGTACCTGAAATGCAAACTGATTATATAAGAGAAGCAAGAGCAGAATATCTACTGACCCACTAAAGTGATTTTACTGAATAATGATTTTAAAACACCAGTGTGTTTTGTCTGACCTGGTTGTGAAATGACCTTAGCGATGCAAAAGAAAGTAATTTGCATTTTTCGTAGTCATGCCCATTTGCCAGCATTTTGATTCTTTCTTCAATGTATAATTATTTGTTTGCATGGAGTGAAAGTTTGATGACCACGAGTGTAAAAGTTAAACAGCACTAAAAGCTTAAACACTGACTCGAATGCACTCTTGAGTTGGGTCTGAAATTTGGACTGGCTGAAAAGAATGTCAATAATTCCACATCCTCTAAGCTCCAATTTAAGCAATATATTTTCTTTTTTGGTATTTATTTACCCAGTGGTTATATAACTAAAAATGTGTGTTTCAAAGGAAAATAAACATGAACAATATTAACTTCCAAGAATAACAAAATTACTCCAAGGAAATGACCGCCTAGAGACTTGGTGTTTAAAAAAGCGGATGATTGAAATTTCAAGCAAATGCTGATCTGGTATGAAATCAGGTTGGGAATCATTTTACTGACATTTTCAAATCTTCATGGCTGCTCACCTAGCTTTATCTGTTGGTGCTGTATGAATGAAGATAAAACTACATAGACCTGTCAAAGTAAACAAAAATACATTATTTAAAATAAGTGACTGCATAACTGTTCACACACTTTGAAGTGACAGATCTAATTCAACAGTTTCAGAAAACTGGTGCTAGTAGTCTCACAGCTAGTGAAATGGAGATCACCTGACTGCAGTGAATGTGTCTCAAGTGACTGTAGTAAAAAGACACCTGTGTCTGGAAGGTCCAGTCACTGGTGAATTGGTATTCCTGGCTACCATTACACCATGAAGACAAAAGAACACTGCAAGCATTTTAGAGAAAATGTAATTGAAAAGTATAATTCAAGTGGAAGAAAGTTCTTTGGTCTGATGAGACCAAAATTGAGCTTTCTGTGAAGGACAGTGGTAGCAGCATCATGCTGTGGGGATGCTTCTCAGCAGTCGGCCCTGGAAGGCTTTTTAAAGATAGAGGATAAAATGAAATTTGGAAAAATTGAGGAAAATCCTGGAGGACAATCTTATTCAGTCTACAAGAGAACTACGGCTTGGGAGAAGATTTAATTCATAATTAAAGCTACCCCATCTCACAGAGATTGAGCTGTTTTGCAAAGAAGAATGGAGTAAAATTTCAGTGTCCAGATGTTCAAGCCTGACTGAGACCTATCTGCACAGACTCGATGCTGTGATTGCAGCTGTGACTCTACTAAATACTGACTCACAGGCCATGAACATCTTTGCAATGACAAAGTTTACATTATGTGTATTTTTTCGTCTAACTGACATTACTCTGTAATCTGTTTTCAATTTGACAAAGACTTTTTTGTTAAAAACAAATACTGTCTAAGCCATGATTGACTTATAAAACCAATAAAAGGCTCGAACATCCAAAGGGGTAAATACTTTTTTATGGTCAAAGTGCAAGGCATTACACTGCACCAACTTAAAGTCATATTCACTTGTGAAATTCTTACAAACATTTAAAGATGTTGCTTGTAAAAAATAATGCCTGAGCATAGGCAGCGAGCCAAAATGTACATGTTAAGATTTCTGAAATAAGAAAGAAAATACAAAATTTTGCTCGTAACTCAGGTCTAATGTTTTGCCTTCAGTGTATTTAAATAAGATATTTACCTGGAACTGTTAGGTAAATGTGACTTCTATTCAGCTGCTGCTGCTTTCTGCCTCTTTTAATATTCTTCTGTTGTATTATTTTGATACTGAATCAAAACTGAGACTTTTTCAGATTGTTTTGTGGAATTATACAACCATGCTGTTTCTGTCTGCAGTCTTTCTGTTCTTCCTAGCTTGCTTGTATCGGCGTTGCAGTGTTATTTTTAGATCATTAGACTGTTAATGATCCTCTCATCTACTGTAACTCTTGGTTTTTATTCTAGTAGGTGTAAATACATGCAGGAAATTTGAATCAGGGAAAAAAGACGCCAAACTGCAAACAAAAGATGTGTCTTCTAAAAACATATCAAACACGTGTTTGCGTGTTACCTTTGGACTATCCCATGCATGTGCTGTTCATCTGTTGGCATCATCTCAATACAGTCTGTCAAGAACATCATCTGTTTACACTCAGGCACGCCTGTATGCATTTATTCACTAAAGGACAAAGACTCTCTTCACGTGTATGCACACTGTTGTGCTGGCAACATTGTCTCCAACTGTTTAATTTAATGTATAAAACAACTGTTGAAGAGTAAAATATACCCAACAACTTTAATTATACTCCTCATTCGTATAAAATCTCTGCTTTCATGCATTGCCAAAATATGCAGATGTGCTCTAAGGAATATGAATTTACTGCCAAACTCTGCATGTTGCTTTCACAGAATAAAAATACGGTATGGTAGTCATTTCACTGAACACTCTCTTTAACTTTGACAGCACAGAAGTGGCTCAGAATTCTGATTACTTTGTATAAAATGATTGCCAACTAATGTCTAAACTAAGGTCAGTGACTTTGATTTTGTATTAAAGTGAGAGCTCTTAATTGAACCAGCGGTATTCAGCATGTAAAGGTTTCTGCCTGGGGTTACATTAATGACCCCTTTGTATTCAACCTGTGAGCCATCTCATCTAAAGAGTAAAGTGACAGTGGTCCCTGACCTCCCTGGGTCCGTCATACTGGATGAAGTCCTCGTAGATCTTCTTGGCCTTGGTGGACATCTTGATGGGGTTCTTGGTCTTCTTGTAGTCCTCACAGGCCATCCAGAACTCGATATTCTCCTCGCTGAACTCAGACTCCAGGAAGCTGCGGAAAGCAGTCAGACCATCTGATGGAGAGAAGAGGAGAAGGGAGACAGATGGAGATGCACTGATTATTTCAGCCTCTTGTATGCATACATTAAAAATACACTAGAAAGTATAAATTAACATTGAGACATCCAACCTGTAAAGTCAGAGCAAAACACGACCCAGCCAAACTTAGTATATTTACCAGCTCCCTTTTGTGTTATTTTATTCATATGAAAAGTGCTGAAAGCTGCAGTCTTCGCTCTGTGACTTGGTCACAAGACTTAGCGTTGCTCTCTGAGCCTTCAGATATGCTGCTTCTGCAGCATGGAATGATGACTTTATAAAATAAGAAACTGATAAATGATTTGTGTCTCAGGAGTTGGCTGTTATGTGATTGTTGTGTTTTTTGTTTTTTTTTTAATTTTCCATGTCTTAAAGGGCTGGTCTTAATCTTGTTGAGGTTCTTCTTCCTTAAATGAATCTTAATAAAAGACAGAATAAGGATGTTTGCACAAGCTACTCTTCTGACAATTGTGACACACTGTAGGCATAATTACATCTTTAAATGTTAACAGATAATGTTAACCATTTTCCCCCACAAAGATAGTGACAACTCATTGTGTATAGTCATTATAAAAATGCCACATTTCTCATTGGTCATAATGATGGATTGACCCAGAGTGGAAAGATGTGCTGCAGTCTGATGAGTCCACGTTACAAACGTTCAGCTTGCAAGAAGCTATGCAATTTCACCTTCTACAGTCCAGAATATCATCTAAAGATTCAGAGAAATCTCTGCACATAAGGGGCAATATTGAAAGCCAGAATTGTTTTACCTGTGACCTTTGACCCCTCAGGCAGTACTGGATTGAAGACTGGGATTATTGTATGATGAATTTTACATTTTAAGGTTGGGAACATTTGGGAAAACCATTTTCAGCTAATATAGCATGTCGCTGCATCTATGAATGTCACTTACAAGAAGCTTTTGATATTATGCAAGACACTCTGATTTAAATTCATTCTGAATCCTGAAAAAACGTGTGTTTTCAAACTCACAGAAGAAGCCAATAATCCTGCCTTCTATTACCACATCTCAGAGTGGTATGACTGAGTCTGTGTCTTCTTATAAATACCTTAAACTCTCGATTGATGATTCTTTGACTTTCAAGCTTCATGTTGAGGAACTTGTAAAAAAAAGTTAAAGCTGCTTCAGAAATAAGTCTTATTTTTCTTCTGCTGCAAAGAAAAGCCTTGTTGCTGCCACTTTTATGCCTCTAAAGTAATACAGGGATAATAATAATAATAATAATAATAATAATAATAATAATAATAATGATACATTTTATTTATAAAGCGCTTTTTAAGAACTCAAAGACACTGTACAAAAGTTAAAAAACACATTACATGCCAAAGAAATCAAAAGACACTATAACAGCTAAGCAGACAACACGCAGACAGCAAGCAGATAATCAGACAGCAAAAGACAAGACAAAAGAGTCAAACATTAAAAGCCAGTTTAAAAAGGTGAGTTTTGAGCGGGGATTTGAATGTGGAAGAGTCGGTACAGTCTTGGATATGTTTGGGGAGGGAGTTCCAGAGGGAGGGGGCGGCTATGGAGAAGGCCCTGTCCCCCTAGGTTCGGTGCTTGGTTCTTATGGGTGGGGAGAGGAGATTGAAGTTTGAAGAGCGGAGATTATGGGAGGGGGTGTGAAGGTGTGGGAGGTTAGTAAGATAAGGAGGGGCCTGTTGGTTCAGAGCTTTATGGGTGAGGAGTAGAATTTTGAATTGGATGCCGTAAGGAACAGGGAGCCAGTGGAGGTTTTGGAGGACAGGGGTGATGTGGTCATGGGAACGGGTGTGGGTCAGAAGGCGTGCAGCGGAATTCTGGATGTACTGGAGTTTATTGAGGACTGTAGAGTATGTGCCATAAAGGATGCTATTGCAGTTATCTATTCTGGATGTGATGAAGGCGTGGATGAGAGTTTCAGCTGCAGGGAAGGAGAGTAGTGGATGGATGCGAGCCATGTTTTTTAGGTGAAAAAAGGCTGTTTTAGTGAGCTGGGTGACATGCTGATGAAGGGAGAGGTGACTGTCAAAAATGATACCAAGGTGTTAGGTGTTAGGTGAGGGGGTCAGGGTAAAAGAGTCTAATTGGAGGCTGAAGTTATGTATGGGTGTGGTAACTGATTTGGGGCCAATGATCATAAGTTCAGATTTATTGTAATTTAGGGACAGGAAATTGTTGTTCATCCAGGTGTTTATTTCAGTGAAGCAGTTAGTTAGTGTGGAGTGTGTGTCTGAGGTGATGGAGGTGGTGGAGATGTATAGCTGGATGTCATCAGCGTAGCAGTGAAAATTGAGTCCATGGTGGCGGATGATACGACTGAGGGGGAGCAAGTAGATGATGAATAGGAGGGGTCCAAGCACCGAACCTTGGGGGACACCTTGTGTCACGGGGGCAATGGAGGAGAAGCAACTGTTAATGTGAATGAATTGTTGTCTGTCCATGAGGTATGATTGGATCCAGGATAGTGCAGTGCTGATGATGAGCTGTACATGCACACATCTTCTTAATGCCTTATATCTTTGCACACTCTGTACCATGGGGTTAACAACAAATTTAAAGTCCTTAGCTCCTGGTTGTATTCTGTATGGTTGAGTTGGTTGGCCTTTTTTGACCACTCATAGGTTAAATCACTGACACATCCTTATTTATAAGGCTTTATTAATCTGCTTCCATCATACTTGAGTGATTTTATTCATGTGAAAGGTGCTGGAACTTACAGGATTACAGGACTCAGTCACAGGATTGACTTTTTCCATCTGTGCCTAAAATTTGCCTTGAGATAGGTAAAAGGGGATTCAGATATGTTGCTCTTGCAGGCTGGAATCTTCTGCAGAAAAATTGTCTGGTCTCTTTAAATTGTTTTAAAGTAGATTGAAGGCACATTAGAGGAAGATGCATCAGGTTGTAGATGTTTTGATTGTTTTGTTTCTGCCCCGTGACCCAAGAGTTGGTTGATATGTAATGATGCCCCACAATGCCCAGGAAAAGCACTGCACTTTTGCTTTCAACCCACTTCCACCCCAGCATTCTCCTGTTGGCTCTGACTAAGCGTTTAAGATGTAATCTCCTCACTCCTCAAATTCTGCGTATAAAATAAATAAATGAGGAGTGACTGACACCAAATATGTTGCCATAATAAAAGCTGGAACAAATTACAAACTTGAGATGACTGAACTGTGTTTGTAGTGTTTCTCGTGTTTAATGTTTCACGTCTGCAACTCTGTAAATTGTGCTGCTGCCTGTCTTGGCCATGATACTCTTGTAAATAAGGTTTTTAAATCTCAGTGAGTTTGTCCTGGTTGAATAAATTTAAATAAATAAACTTTGAAAATAAAAATTAGACTCTGGTATCAAAAAATGAAAGCCATGTATCAACAACGGCATAAAGAAGCACTGCTTAATTCTCCAAGCTCTTCTAACTGGACTGACTCAAAGTGGAAAAAGTGTGCTGTGTTATTGACATGGAGAGCAAAAGTCAGCATCCGTGATGGTGTGGAGGTGTATTAGTGCCCACTGAGTGGGTAACTTGCACAGCTGTGAAGCCACCATTAATACAAGGAGTACAGGTTAATACAGGTGTAGGAGCAACATCTGTTTCCATCCAGACCATGTTTATCAGAGATGTGCTTGCATTTTCCAGCAAGACAATGCCAAGCTGATGAGTTATGACAGCACGGTTTTACAGTGAAAGAGTGCAGGTACCAGATTTCAGATGCAGTACCTGCTTCAATTATGAGGCACAACGTTTGAAAACAGAAACTTTTTTGGAATTTCCTGAAGTTATGAAAGTAGGATTATCAATGTATATTTCCAGAAAACACTAATTTATCAATTTGAACTTTAAATGGCTTGCCTTTTTGCTGTTTTCAAATTAATTTATGTTGCAAAGATTTTGCAAATCATTGGAATCTGTTTTTGACATTTTACACAACGTCCCAACTTTTTTGAATGGATGATCAAATCAACAGGAACAACGTATGTGAGAATATCCAGAAAATTAACTCCTATATTTCAAGTAAATGAACAAAAAATGCTCCTATTGTAATCTGTAATAAACCTTGGTGTACATCTTGTACCTTTTATAAAGCTTTCAGTAAAGTGATGAAAATATAATCGAGTCTTTGATGTTGAAACGTGTTAAAGCTCAGCAGTCATCTAAAGATTAGGATCCAGAGAACAAGCCTTGATAAAACAACCAGTCATTTCAGCAAGGACTATTGTGATCTAACATAAAGCCTGAGAGCAGACCCATTGTCTGGACAGGCATGTGCTGCTGATGATAAGCACTCTGGCCTTTTATCTCTGATCTGAACAGCGACTTTGGTTTAAAATAGCACCAAGTCGCAATCAAGCTGCTGTTTTTACCCAGCACAGGGGCGCCCAAAAACTCACTCAGCCATGAACTGATGACGAGACGGTGGCGGGGCAAAGCTGGAAAAACTCACAGAAAATGCAGAACCTGGAAGAAATCTGTGATTTTCTGCAGCGGAAGTGGGATCTTCTTATCAAGAGTCCAGTATTTGTTTATGTCCTGGTGCATAATATACATTACATGATGCATTTTTTATACGTCAGTGCATAGAGGGCTGAGGCGGCCTTGGGAGGCAATAACTCTGAGAATCTCATGGGAATTCACAATAGAGAAGCCATGAAGAATAACATTACTGTAGATAAATTATCATGTTAAAGCACTTTACAGGAACAATACAATAAATCAGTGCAGCCACTCTGATGTCTCCCTGGAGATGTAACCACAACACATATAGTCTCTCAGGGCCAATGCATACACACTACACATACACACACACATTATAGAGGCATACATACAGATGAAACATATCCGTCTGTGTCAGTCTGACCTGACGGAGGATCTTAGAAATGGTCTTTAGCCACCCATAGAGCTGAGCAGAGGAAATGTTTGTCTGTATCACCCAGTCAGTAACATCCCTACGTGGTCTTGTTTTGATGCAAAGGGGAAACTGAAGTGACTTATTTGTAGAGGAGTTTACACATTCAGCATTAACCGGTAGAGCTCATCATTAGTCTTCAGGCTCTCAGGCTGACCGTGCTCTCAGTGAAGTAAACAGTGGAGCGGGGAGCTGGCGTCTGGTATGTCTGGTGTTATAAAAGTGTTTTCTCTCCACACGAGCGATGTTTACATTCATCTCTGTTTGCACCTGCAGTCCATGTAACCTCACCCCCTCCAAAATATGATCATGTAACCCTCTAACCTTTGTAAAACATTTGTTTTAAGGATGGGGATCCTGGATGTCTTCAAATGTAAAGAATTCAGACCTTGGGGATGGTTGCTGTGTTTGTGTTAATCTTAATTTTGCATTTAAAATCCAAGAAAGCCACTAAAGTTCAAGTGTGATAGAAGGCAAACCGCTAGGCATGACATCACTATTAATGTCATGAAAACAACCATCAGACTATAATTATAAAACCCCCTTATAGCCTTAAATGGAAGACAGTAAACAAGTTGACTTGAAGCTCAGATGCACATCGTCAAACCCCGGGCCCAATTTTGCACATCAGGAATGACAAATGGTCTTGTAGTGTGACATGATTGATAACGCATCCAAAATGCCCCGTAATCACAACTGGACAAGACTTGCACGTCAGAATTTTTCTTACATCATCGTCTAGTTTGACATCCTGACCTAAAATCAACAACGTGAACCCTGATGCTTACCAACAGGAGAGGATTTGTTTTTTATCTTTGCATTGTCATGTACAGTAGTCCCTAATTTCTCTCCCTCCAGGGAACTAAAGTGTACAATTTATTCTATTTTATCTACAGAATCACATGCATACCTTAAGTTCCATCTGAAGGAGAAACACCTCCGCTTGAGGCATACATAATTGTTATCCATAATTGTTTCCGGTCTGTTGTTTTCTCCTTTTACAAGCAAAGGGCCGCTTTAATCACATAAAACTCTTCTGTTGTAGAGTGACTGAGACTCTTTGACCTGCACCACCGACAACCTGTGAACTCTCAACAGTTGCAGAGACAACAGTGTCAATGAGTGGTTGGGATCACTCTTGTTGTGTGGCCAGGCTGTCGGCCATGATGGGACAAGATTTAAGTAGCATAGTCTGACAAGGCTCAGTCCTGAACGGCTGAGCTGGCTTCAGCCTTATTATGTAGACATGATATTGCTGATAATAGTTTCATATTTTTTACATGATTATTAGACTGTAAGGATTGATTGTGATTAACTAAGATCCACAATAAGTGCATTAATTTGTTTTTCAGGTGCATACTTTGTTGACCCTTCCAGCATACTTTGGTTCAGCTGATGCAGTCTCTTCCTGCGGTCACAGTGATGAGAAATAAGTCCACCACCTGCTTAATGTCTCATTTCTGTTTACTAACTTCCACTGTTCGCAAAGAAATCTCCCTTTTGTTCTGGGTTAAATTCATGTCATAGTCTTTGAGCTCCCGAAATCTTAAAATGCAATAAAAGGATGCAATTCATTGTAATTAAAGACATTGATCTTACATATTCATTTTAGATATTTTACATTATATATTTTTTATTTAATTGACATTACTTTGTAGAAATAGGTTTTCAGTTCAAAAGCCAAATTATATTGACCATGATTGATTTATAAAATCAGTTAAAAGGTAAAACATCCAAGGGGCTGAATGATAACAACAGAAGCTGGTAGCTTGCATTCCTAAAAAGTAACTTGTATGGGGCTTTTACAACACTGGACACATTTAGCCATTCACACACTGATGGTGGCGACTGCTATGAGTATGGCTATCACTATTAACTAACCCCATTGGAAGCTTTAATCTCAACAACAAAAAAGTTTACCCTCTGCCATTGCTGTTGACAAAGCTTGATTTTGATTGGCTATTGAAGGAGACAAGTGGCATTGACAAGTGCGACACTATTCCAAAAGCTGAATTGTTTTCAAGTGAGCACAGCAACGTGGAACAGCTGTGTACTGAAAATGCTGGACTACAGTGGTGTTGTATGGACAACAATGCAGTCTATGTGGCAGAAAATTTAAAATAAGACTGTTTCAGCAGCCCGTAGCCATTCTCTTTATTTGACAATAGCCCATAAGTCCTTTAAACATTTAACATGACCATGTAGAAACAATCACGCTTGTTGCTAATGATCTTAATTGCTTTTGTTGGTCAGTTTGAAGCATCAGCTTTCACTTCAGTCTGTTTCATAACCTGTTAAGAGCTTTAAAGCAGCTGTAATAAAGCTGGCATACAAATGTAGACGTGAAGACAATTGAAGTTGCAAATTTCAGTCACACTTAAGCTGATTAATGGCAGCATTTACCTGTCTTTACAGATACTGTCTTAAAAGTTATGTTAATCATTTGCAAGCACAAACTGTGCTGTTGTTATAGAAACCAGACCCTGCTAACTGTACTGTACCTGTTGAATAAGCCACTCTGACAGGCAGCAGAGCTCAGAGGAGACCTGTTTTCTCCTCCAGGAACATTAAAGTGCCAGCTGTTACATAATGAAGACAGGAGCTCGGAGCGTGAAGAAGTGATGCAAGAACGAAACAGAGACAAATTATTGCTCACTAACACGGGAAGGTGCTCTGGTTTTGGATCTCAGTAATGGGAACGGTTAGTAGAAATAGTAAAGCATCCTTCAAGTTAATGGAAAAGTTAAGTTTGAGTTGGCTCTCATTCTTGTATCTAGGTTGAAAATGACTCTTTTTTATGATGTACTCTCATTAAACTTTATCTCACTAGATCAGGGGGCACATTTTACTTCTGAACATGAGTTAAGCAACCTTTACCTGGTGACCTGAGCTGTCACGGTGAGAAAATCTTCTCAGTTATGTTCACGGGGAGATCTTCAGTGGTTAGAAAAAAAACAACACGATATACTTGTGGTAGGTCAAAGCTCACATGAGTAGGAGGTTATAGCTGGTTATGCAACAGGCTGAAATTAACACAGATGTCTCAAATGAGCATTTTAATGCATGAAGGCTGTCATCACTGTAGGTAGGTGTGAAAGCGATGGGTTACTTTAAAGACAGAAACCATATTTTTCATAACATATACGTACTTATGTATGTCTGGAACAAGATTAAGGGTAATTCATTTTAATTCATTTTAAAGAGATAGTTAAGCAATTTTGAAGTTCGGTGGTATGAGGTAGTTAGCCTCCAGAGATTTCAGTGGTAGTCCTTTGAGGAGAGTGGGCAGGGGTTAACTAGGCTATATAGCAGGGCTACTCAATTACAAATTCAACTGGGCCAAATTTTAAAATCAAGAAATGTAGCCAGGCCAGATATGTAAGCAGCGCCCAGTAAGCAGCTGGTAATGCCAAATTTAGAACCAATAAAGATCCATTTAATGAAAAATATGCACTTTTAGTTCATAGTCTCCATTTTAAATTTAACAACATGACAAAAGCACCATAAAATACAACAACGGAGCTGTCTTTGAACATAACCTGAAGTAGTAGAAATGCTTTTTTTTAATCTTTTTTTCACTTGGATAAAATAAAATAAATAGAATGAAAAAATGAAATGAAATTCTATAAATAATAAATTTGGTCACATCTTACCCAGGCATATCTTAAGTGCATAAAAAACTAAATTTGAACAGTTGTAGCTAAAGATGAAAAGGCCATGTTTTGTTCTCGGTATCTTGGGGCTACTTCTGTCAGCGTTGCTAACCACGCTTCAAAACGACGCAGCACATTGTAGGCAGACTGCTGCTGGGCTACGCTGAGAGTTGCATTCACGGTCTGAAATACTTTGGGGAATTTATGAAAACTTGCGAAACAGGTTGCCTTCTGCATCTCTGGCATGACCACCAGCTGGGCAACTTGGGGGTTGGTTCTGGGCCCCATGTGGCCCCCCGGCCGCTAATTGAATAGGCCTGCTATATAGTGTTGCAGATGTGTACAGTTTCTCTGCAAAATTAAGTGATTTTAAAGCAAAAAAAATGGGCAAAAACAATGTTGGCTCAACTGTGCAGCATAACCAAAAAATCTTAAGCATATTTTTCACTTGGAAAGCCTCTGTGGTTGGCAGTATTTTGTTATGCAGCCTACAGCTCTGCCGTCTTCCCCCACAGCGTTCTGCCATCTCCTTATCAGCTGTTTGGGTCTATTTTATATTTTGAATGTAATCATTTCAAGGCAGTTTTTTTGGCTCGAATGTAAAAGGGATAATGAAGCCTGCAATAATTGTGATTAAGAGATTATAATGCACTTATTATGGACCGTAATTAGGCATGGCAATAAAAAAGACATCTTTTTATTTGGCCTTTAATACTGGGTAAGTTTACAGCCTTTTTAAATTTTATTTTATTATTTTTTTTTTTTTACCATATTGATTTTGCTATTTTATGTTCTTTCCTGAATGGCTTGGATTTCTTTTGTTTTTCACGCCATTTTTAAGTATTTTGTTGCCTCTATTCTACTTCTGAAATAACTTCTTTTTTCCCTTTTTTTGTAAAACTGAGCTGATTTGATTATTTTTTTAATCGTATGTAATCAGGGCTGCACAGCGGTGCAGCACTTAGCTCTGTTGCCTCACAGCAAGACGGTTCCTGGTTTACTCCCCAGTAAGGGCCTTAAATTGGCTGTGAGAGTGTCTGGTTGTCTGTCTCTGAATGTCAGCCCTGCGATTGACTGGTGACCAGTCAAGGGTGTACCCTGTTTCTTGCCCAGTGACAGCTGGGATAGCCTCCAGCCCCCCTCGACCCGGAATGGGACAAGCGGTATAGAAAATGGATGGATGGAAGTCCGCAATGACTTGGATGACAGCTACACTTCTAGGTGAATGGCTTGTTTGCATCAATCTACCCCAAATTTTACCCTAAGCTGACTCTTCTGCTTTTGCAATCAGTGCTTTGCAGAAATGAGATATTGGATTTTGATCATTTACCACATTTGACAAAATAAATGCAATTTAAAGCCTTAAAACTTTAAAACACATCAGGTTTGTTTGCATCTTAACTCCATAATTTGTACTTTGCTGTTTTTAAATTGAAGTGGGAAGAAATCTGCTTCTATAAGAACAGAAAACAATATATCATAATGAAGAAAAATAAGTTTTATTATGCATGAGAAAGAGAGTGAGAGAGGGAGAAAGAGGGCAGACTTACAGTTGTTGTTCAGGACTCGGTCCAGACCCTCACGCCACTGAGCTGCCTCCTCAGGAGCAGGCCTGCATGCAAAATATCTCACTTTAGTCAGAGTGCTTCAACACAATGTTTCACATACAAAAACAAATATAACCTTGAGTAGCACATTTCACTGTTGTCTGGCTGCAGGAATAAACTACCACTCTAAATATAGGGATGTTTTTTGTCTTTGGTTGGTCCTGGATAGACATGAAGAAGAATTTAAGATTTTTCATACCGTGATTTTCAAATATCTTTGGCTTGCTTGCCTTGCTGAATTCTGTAATTAAAGATTTTGGATTCTTTGCTTCTCTTTGTTGAATGTAGACTCATTTTTTAGTCTAATTGTGGGCAGTCAGCGACTTTTTCTTGTTTTAAACTATGTTACTGCCTACATGGAACTCTGCTGAGCATGTGGAAAACAAAGCAGAGGTGGATGCAGCTTCTGATTTTCCCATTAAATTTTAAACTACATACCCTATTTGGTGCCAAAAATACTGCAAATGCAAAGGACTTGCACAGTTTGAGTTTTAAAAATCAATTTGCGGGGAAGAAGAGGTCAAAACGTTTGCACTTTCCCAAACTGTAAATCACTGTTTGATTTCAAACTCAAAGTGTCCTTTTAGTCATAGGACTGTTTTTAATGCTATCATTGATAAACATGGCAAAGATTCAGACTACGTCATTCTTTCTGCAAAGCTTCAAACAACAAGCCATAAATATTCAAACATGCTTTATGATTAGAGTCTTACAAAGAGAGACAGCATTGTTTGATCTCGGCCTCTGCTCCGAGATTGAAGTCTGGGAAACATCAGCGGAGAAGTGGTTTCTTCTGATTTGTGTCGGACAAATTACAAGGAGCGTGCAGACACTGGTGAAGCCCACTTTTGATTCTGAAATTGCAAGGGTTCTCTTTCATTTCTGGCACAGAGGTTAAGTAGCTACATTGACAGGATTTTTCTACATAGGAACAATTGGGTTGCCCAGTAAAAGGGCATGCAGTTGATGTGTTGCATAGAAAGCTTAAAGCTAAAAAAAAGTGTTTAGAATGAGAACACCATATAATACTACCACTTTTTATAATTTTATCACTTTACAGGGTTAAATTACACATTAAAGACTTGCTCCATATTTCTACAATAGTTATAAATCAAATCAGATCACCAGGCTGAGAGAAAATTATGATGTATAACGCCAGTTACAACAGTTCTTGATATATTGTCTCACTTCTGAAACACAATGACACGAAAGGGAAGTAGCATGTTGCCAAAACACTGCTGCACAAAATAAGGGTCTATCTGAAGCTACAAAGACAGGTTAGAAACGGCAGTGGAGATTATTTTTGGTAAACAAACCAAAGGATTTCATGAGAAAACCAAAGCCAGGATAAATTGGATGCTAGCTTTGGCTAAATAGCCTGTGTTTGAAGAAGCAATAAAGAATTTGCTCAAACATGATTTATCTCTAATTCAGGTTTTCAGGCTAATTTAAAGATTTCCTCTGTCTTACACTGACATCTAAGCCCAGGCGTTCTCCCTCTAATACCCTCATATGTTGTTGCTTTATGCTGTGGTTTTCCATTTGACCATCCCTAATCTTTTCAGCAATCAGACAGATAAAAGTTAGAGGTCATCTAGGAATATTTCCCCAACAGAAGCAGAGGATGAGACTCACTTCTGCAGCTTCTCCGGCTTCTTCTCGGTCTTCTCGGGGTACGGGATGATGAGGTCGATTGCATTTTCTGGCTTCTGCAGTAAAACTCCCAACTTAGACTTGATCTCCTTTGCCCTGCAGACAGAAAGCAGATGTGGAGGTTTAACCTCTGTGACAAAGTCGTTGCTTTATTTGCTCGGACACAAAAAGAAAAACAGGTCCGTTCTACATAGACTTCTTGTATTTATTCCTCATATTGCCACAATGCTGTAATTTAACATTCACAAACATATTCATTGGATATAACATCAAACTGAACACTTATTTTCTTTCAAAATGAAACACAAAAGCAAGGCTTTGTGGTGTTTCGACGCCTTTTTAAAAGAAAACCCAAAAGCAGCAATTAACATATAAAACACCAAAAAATGAAATAAAATAAACTAAAATTAATAAATAAATAAAATAAAATAAAATAAAAAATACAATATGATGGCAGCAAAACTGTTTAAGTTTATAAACCATCACACTTATTCATCTTCTTAGACCATATTTAAGGAAATTAAGCCTTATAATAGCACATTTCTATTTAAATTTAAGATATTTTCTGGTTTTTAAGTTATAAAGACATTAATTTTGTGACATTGATTAGTTAACTGGTTTTTAAATTGAGTTGAGACAAAGTTTTGCCCCAAAATAAAACTCTAAACCAAAAATAAACCAGTGGCAAAAGTGTCATATTTGATATTCTCGTGTTTTAAGCATTGATACCTTTAAGATAATTTATTTCTGTGTTTTTTGTATTTAAAGACTAAAGTTTGCCCAAGCTCCTCTTCATTTTGACTGCTAAAGGAACATAACACCATTCTTTATACAATTGTTTTCATTAAGATGAAAAAAAAATCTAGGAAAGCATGCAAATATGGATAACATATATGGAATTGTTTCTAAAAATCAAGATTCTGCTAAATAAAGTATTTCCAGAGCTGAGAAATTAAATTCAGCAAGCCAGAAGTTCACAACAATGAAGCCTTTAAGCTTTTCCAAAAGGAAACTCTTGACCTGAGGACAGCAATTTCTTCTTTGATCTCTTTTTCCACAAAGTACAACATGAAGTAAAAAGCTCTGAAATATATTTAGAGTTTCACATTAAAGATCCCACTGTGCATAGCTGGAATGAGAGGTAACATGAGGATGCAGGTCTCACCTTTCCAGGCAGGTCTGTGGTAACGCGGCTAATCCTTTACACATTTTCCAGCTCTCTTTCTCTCAGTCTCAGTGCGTCAGTCAGTCTTCCTGTTAATGCTCAGTGAGTCTCAGAGTGTCTTTTGCTGTCTGAGTCGAGCTTTCAGCACTGCGGGAGTTTTATACAGACGTCCTGTGGGCTCTGGGCCAACTCTCTGAACCAATCAGGCTGGAATGTGTTTAGCGGAGGAGCCGGGATGAGGAAGGGCGGGTTTTCAGATGTGAATGGATGTTTGCTTTGAGGTCTCAATAAACCAAACCATCCAGGACCTGTGAGTGAAACACAAACAGACCATTAATTTAGTTTGAACTATGATCTTATGATGAAGATAAGACAGTCTAGATGTTAGGTGCTGGCATACATTTCCCTCCTCCTTTCTCCTATATCACTATATTCTTTAATTGTACCATTATATAATTAGGAAGTCCTTTTGATATCAAACATTTCCTTTAAAGATAGACAAGTCCAAAGTTGCAGTCACACAAAACACAAAACACTACAAGGTAAGGCAACCATCTGGTGGCTATACGCCCCAATGAGGTATACAAGCACCAGACAGTGAAAGTACAGTAGTGGGTCAAGATGAAGGGTTTCAGTGGTTTCTGTGATACTGAAATTTGTGGAAACCATATTAACAAAGTATGAAAGTATGACTCTGACCTTTGACCTTCAAAATTTGGCCAGAGGTGCCAGCTGGACTCCTTTGAGCAACTTCCCTTCGGTGCATCTTTGGGTACCCTTGGCAAGACCCTGCATCTAATGCTGACATGCTCAGAAGAGCTGGGATGGGAAGAGGCAGCTGCGCTTTTATGGACACCTGGCACGCTTTCCTGGTCCTGATCCAGCTCACTGTATACTGGGTGCCCAGGACCAGGTGGGCAAGTCCAGATGCTGGGGGCGACCATGTATATCGTGAAGGGGTTAAGCTGGGAGAATACCTGGAAAGATGGGGCATGGAGGATGGCCATCAGGAGGCCAGAGCAGTAGTGGGCCAAGGCTGATTTGGTGCCAAACCGACAAATGCTCTCATACCTGACTGGATACGGACACACAATCAATAAAAAAAAGAAATCCTTCTTTTGGGGTGCTGATAGGCTGCTGGTCATGGACACATATCCCACTGATGTGCGTGGCCCAGGTTCAGCATGTGGCTCCTTTCCCATATGTCCTTCTCTAATCTCTGTGCTTTCCAGTATCCAATGTCCTTGCCACAATAAATAAATAATTTGCTGAAAATAGATCCTTAAAAACAACAAACACAGAAAAACAAAGAAACAAACAGATACCATACTTATAGGTAAAAGGTCATCAAAATGATGTTGCAGTCATAGTGGACTTAAGCAAATCATCCTATGGGTTTGTAGACAAGCTTTTTGAAACTTTTATTTTGTCCATTAATTTTTAACTGTGTCTTACATGAGGACAGGATGGAGGACAGTATGAGAACAAATTGTTTAATCTCTTTCTTATATGACAGGTAGCTACAATAGCAACCGTCAACCACAAGGAAACCACACCCTTAAGCACATCCTGCCTCACGTTGTTCTTTAAATTCCACGGATAAAATTAACTTTAAGCTTTTCTAATGACAGCTATGTAACCAAAAGCTTTATTGGAAATGTTTACTGAGGCTATGTTCCCATAGACTGTCATGTAACAGCAGTGCTCTAGGGCAATGGTTTTCAAATTTTTTTTGTCCAAGGCACACCGAAAAGCAAGCTGATGTCTCAAGGCACACCGTATTAATGTCCTTGCAAAATAGCCTCTTTAGCAAGTAGCAAGCAGCAACATGTCCCAGTCCAAACTGCATGCAATGTGAGCAAGTGCCAGCTACATCAGTTTGATTACAGAGTTTCCTTTTGTAGCATCCTGACACTCTGCAAGTGATGCACTGCAGCTCCCCAGGTTTATCCCCAGTCACCCTGTTCCTATTTTCTCTCTGTCGCTCCTACTAAGATGGACAAGTAACAAGGGAAGAGGTTGCACAAAGGATGACAAGACACAAGGAGTGTCCCACCAGAGGATATTAATTTTCTTCCGCTTTTCTCACTCCTGAAACTTGTTAGCTACATAATGTCGTCATAGTGGGCCGGTGTACAGATGGAGTACTTTATAAAAGCTAAGGGGAACCTGGATTGCAACAGTTGATTATTTGAACATTTGAGAGGCTACAAGTACAAAGCCTAAACTAAACTGCATAAACTTAACAAGAAGCGTCAAGATATGATTGTTAGGATGAGCTGGTAAATAATGGTAACAGGTATATTGACAATTTACATGCTCATACATTTATATCAGTTCCTGTGACTCTTAATGGGATAAGGGGTGTAGTTATTTGGATGGATAGATATATCAGAACTGGCAAGAATGTGTACATATGCATTTATATATGTGGGCAGTTATGGTTAAAATGCTATAACTATTTTCGTCAACATGCTAGAAGAAATGAGCCTTAAGAGTTGTTCACATTAAAGGTTGTTATTTACCAGGGGGCTTAATTCCCAATTTTAACCTTGCAAAGCCTATAGATTGTCCAGGCACATCCATCTTGCAAAGCTCCAAATTGAAACAAATGTGCCTGATCTGACAATGAGTGGACCAATTGATGAGAGCAAGGTGGCAGCTATGGGCGGGGTTTAGTTGTACTGCAAGCCGTTATATAGTGGTGACCAATGTAGGGATTAGCTGGGATGTAATTAAACTGTAGTATAGCAGCAGTTTGTTGGAATCAGAATCAGACCATACTTCTTTTTAAAAAGAAGAACAAGGAACTGCATTGAAAGCCTAACCCAAGTGCCAGATAGACTGTTTCATAATCAACTGCATGGGACGAATTACACATTTTTCCAGAAAACCTCCCCCAAAGTGTTTGCTTCAAGGCTTCTCGCCTTGTTCTGCTAAAATGATGCTGACTGGTCAGCCCCATTTTCAGACCATGCATAATGGTTTTAGATTGGAGCTTTGCAAGATGGATTTTCTTGATGACAGACATTGAATCATGAAAATATATCTGCTTTGCCAGGTTACTGTTTGCTCTTCTTGGTGGAAAAGATGTTGCTCGAGGTTTTAGCAAAAAATTGAATCGAACTGAGAGCTTCTTTTCATGGTACAAACGTTTTTGTCCATCTGATGTCCACTACGTTATATGATTCAAGGCTCTGATTGGCTGGTGACGAATGTGACAGACATAGTGTTTTTTCAATAACCATCTTAAAAGTTTTCAAAGGTTCGGCCTTTCCCAAACACTATTGGTGGGTGGTTGCCCAGGTGGTTGTGAGACATGGCCCATGCAGTGGATATGTGAAAGAGTTAATCTGGCGTGTCAGGATAGCTGACCTCATCTTCAGCGCTCTACCTGTTTCTAGGTCGACCAAAAGTCAATTTGAGACAGAATTTCTAATTTCAACATGACAGCTGTCAGTGCTTCCATTGCTGGGCTGGGGGGGCTTCAATGATGCTGAAAGACAGCATGTTTATCATCAGGTTGACCAGCTAGTAAAATATAAATAATGATTATACCTAGTAAACTAACTTTAAAAACTACACTAGACACACACAGGCACATTCTAACAGACACACAAACACACACACACACAAACACACTCACAAAGAGAGCAAATAGCTATGTGATTTGCATTTGTGTAGATAAGAGCCATGCCATTTACATATGAAATACTACCCTGGCACAGGGACAGGAGCGGGGGCTTTCTTGGCTTGAAACTGCAACTCTACGTCTGTTTCTGGCATTTTCTGGCATTTTTTGTGGCTTGCCGTGAATTTCCATGAAAAGCTGAAACGTCTGAAGTTCGCTGGAAAGTCACAGGGCCGAGAATTGTTGGGAATCTCTCTTTTCATGCAGTGACCGCGAACCAACAACATGGTCTCCTGCTGACGGCAAGAGCTAGATTTATTCTAGACTCAATCTGGTCCTGACCCAACTCTTTCTGTTTTACAAGCCAGGAAGAAGCCATTTTACCAAATTCTTGACCCCTTAGGCCCTCGGAATGTTTCTTTTTTATTAGCCAAGTATCCATAACTGTGACTTTAGCTTTTCTGCCATCCAGTGGCTGGTAAAGCCTTGTTTTGTGTTTTATAAAGGTGGAGAGGGGGAGTGTTATAGGGTAGAGCCCCCATGTGGCTATAATGTGTACTGCAGAAATAAGAGTCACATTGAACACTGTAGCAAAGACATTATGAAAACTCATCCAATAACTCCCGCGACCCAACTGTTGGTCCCTACCCAGACTTTGGGATTGAATGTTTTATACAGTAGAGCTGCATCTCATTACTCAATCATGCATCACTGGCTGATCCTTTGGAGCAATCTGTGGTTCTGTGTTTTGCGCAAGCATGCTCTGACCCACTGACTGAGAGACAACCCACAATACCAGTAAGCCACAGCTGATTCCGGGCTGCATTTGAACCTCATATGTCTAAACTTCGATGCCATTTCTCATAAATCTTAGACAAAAATAGAAACTGATCCAATCTTTGCAACAGTCAGATCCCATCAAACTTCACTCATACAATTTAGATAGTAAAGTCAGTCAACGAGGAACAACTTGTGGTCAAATAAGGCTAAATCCATGCAGTCTGCTAAACCACTCCATGAGAGCATTTTCCTTGAGGCTTTAGCAGTGGCTTACAACAGTATGCTTAGGGTTATTGTGCAAAAATATAAAAATGTGTTTTCATTAGCAATGTTTTGAAAGCAGTACTTGGTAAAACTAATTTTAATCTTTTCTTTCATTCTCAATACTCCAGAATTTAATTGGCAACAGACCAGAATTTTCAACAGCCTGCAGAGTGAAGAGTTTATCCTTGAATTTTTTTGCTGCAGTTCAGATAACATAACAAAAGCAGCTTGGCATTTTTCCACCAGAGCCCTATTGGTAATGAAAATGAGCCTGACACAGACGTGAGAGTTTGAAAAGGTGATAAATTTAGTGAGTCACTGTGTTTTCATACCACTCACACAGAGAAGAGAAGTAGATGGACTCTGCTGAAAGACAAGGACTATTTTTTATAAGCTGAATGTTCCCTCATCTATTTACTTCTCATTTATCTGGAACACTCAGGGAGGATATTTAAAATTGATGTTGAATATCACCATCTAAAAACTCTTTTATGTGATGTATGGAGACAGTTAGGTTTAACAAATGTCAAAGCATACGTGTCTAATGATATGTTGACTCATTTTAAGTGACAGTTAATCAGGTTAAACAAGCAAACTGGAGCAAACTTGTTACTTTTCATTGTGGCTGCTTGCTTTTAACATTCAGTGGATAATAATGTTTGGATATGTGTCATTTTACCTCTGAGTTATGAAATAGACAAAAGTGAGAAATCGCCTCTTTACCCCAGTTTCCATGGAGGCCATAACTCATGTGTGGCAGAGGTCATTAGAAAGTAATTTAGAAATATCTCATTTAAAATCTAATGAGCTGAGTTTCTGTTATCTGTGTTATTAAGCTTGACATCATAAACATTATGGTTTTATATTTTCACAAAGTGTCGTGAGTGCTTTCAGGTTAAATAAAAGCTTGTAACGTAAAAGTGCAGAGGCAGCTAGAGTACTAAGAGAGAACTTTAAGGTTAGCTGCAGCAATTAGCAAAATATCCCACCAAAACAAGATTCTTTTAGGATTACATTTTAGATTTGCTTCAGCACTGTCTGTTCATCTAAAGCAGGGATGTCAGACTTAATCACAGCATGGGCCAAATTCTGAATTTGGGTCTAACTCGAGGGCCAGACAGGGGCAAAATTTCCCATAAACTGTCAACCTCATCTTCACCAGTATTGAATTATAGGGAAAAAATGTAACATTGGTGATAAATCATTTTGAGATTAGAAAAAAGTCAAAAATGTAAAACAAATGTGGCTTTTAATAATAAAAATACTAGATGAAAATCAAAATCAAGAGCTCTAAATGTCAATAAATGAGATAATATTAAAAATCACGAATTTTAAAGGTCAAAAAATAAGATAAAAATGGAAAATCAAAAAAGGTCAACATTTGGGATTAAAAGTCAAAGTTAGGAGTTGAAAAGGTCAAAATATGAATTAAAAAATAAGACAAAGTTCAAACTCAAGAGTTTTAAATGTCAAATTATGTGATACAATTTAAAATTATTAGTTTTAAAGGTCAAGAGATGAGAAAGAAATTTTAGATTTTAAATCAAAAAGGTCAATATTTGAGATTTAAAGTCAGAGTTAGGAGTTGAAAGTGTCAAAATATATCATAAAAGTTAAAATTGTGAATCTTAATGGTCAAATTATGACATAAAAAGTCAAATTCATGATTTGAAAAGTTCAAAACAATAACTTTAAGTCATAATTGTGAGATGCAAAATTGAAAACGGGAAATGAAAGTACACATTTCTTTTCCCACATTCCTGACTTTTAATCAAATTATTTTAACTCTTTACTGGTTCTAATTCTTATGACTTAACAAGGATATTTTCAATCATCGAGGTTAAGTTTGCATTTTTATACAGGAGGAAATCTACAGACCTCATACTAGTGGGCCAGTTCTAATAGAAATAGGATCTGGTGGGCTGGGTAAAACTGCGCCATGGGCTGGATTAGGCACCTGGGCTTTGAGTTTGACACCCCTGATACATGATTCTTGTCCTTTGCATTGGCAATGAAAATCTAATCATGTCTGCAATCATGTCAAACACTACTGTGATCTTAAAACTCATTGTATGCTGTCATCATGAATGTCCTCAAGAGGTCGTCAGTTCAAGCAATGACGATCACAGCTACAATAGAAGCACTCAGCATGATGCCCGTGGTGTTGGGCTCTAAAAAGAAGAGAACTATAAAGGATAAATGATTTTGGACTCATTCCTATCAAGAAGAGGAAAGTATTGGTGAGCTATTCTTCAAATGGAACAAATGTTATGACGTAAAAAAAAAAAAAAAATTAGCCCATTTAGCTAACTGTGCTGGCTTTGCAGTATGAAAGCAGAAGATCGTCAGCAAGAAAGAAAGACTGGGTGAGGGGAATTGTGTAGTGTCACTCTGGTGAATGATGGTACAACGATAGGGAGTAAATGCAATTTCATTGATAGGCATAAGGCCAGGGTGTCAAACTGGATGAAAGATACAGAGTTGCAAAGTTGCAGTCCCGATGATGCAAAAATGTCAGATGGGGGGCTGGTAATGAAGAACACTGGCTAGGAATGAATGTGAATGGAGTAAAGTTAGTACATTTGAGCTCTATGTAGACCTGCATGTTGCAGTTGTCCTTGGAAAACTCCTGTACAGTTGAAACGAGAAGCCTACATACACCGTATGAAAAGACACATTTTTTCTCACTGTCTGACATTAAATCAGACTAAACGTAGCCTGTTTTAGGTTAGTGAGATAACCAAAATTATTTCTATTTGTTAAATGCCAGAATAATGAGAGTTAATCTTTTATTACTTTCTTCAAAGTCAGATACATCAACTTCAACTTCAGCTTCAACTCAGACATTCACCCTCCTGCCGGTCGCTACACGAGCAGCGCCCTCAACTCCTTATCTGGATGATCAGAAAGATTTTTAAGTATAAAACAGACTACTGTATAAATCCTCCCTTAACAAGTATTCCCCCAGCATCTTCTTGCTTGTTCATTTTGTGAGCCCATAGCAGAGAGCAGATTAAGTGTCTCTGAAAACTGATGAAAGAAGAGTGGAGAGAGGAAATATCACCTGGAGGCTTTCCACAATGCCTTGTTTTTGTTTATTCTTTATGGTTCAGCTCCTATACCGCCTACACTGACAAGGTAAGCACACAAAGCTTCAGGGGTGGGGGGCTCGCCATTATGACAAAATTTCCTGGAAACTGTAGTTCAGTGAGGGACAGCCCTTTAAGTGGATGTGTACTTTGGCCACCAACACTGGCTGTACTGCTGTTCAAACAAACGGGCACCAGTTGGCATCCAGGCGCTCTGTTTACCATGATGACAGAAGCTTTATGCACAATTTATAGATGTAATGACTGTCTGAGAGCTCAGGCGGCATTATAAAAACCTGTTTTTCAAAAGTAATGGTCACCAAATGGGCCAGTAAAGATGTAAATATAGGTTGGATGCACAGTTTAACCTGACAAATATGCAGAAAGAATCGATTATGCTCTATTTATAGCTGCTGTTTTCTTCTGTATCACTGCCATGTGATTGATGCTCTGAAGGCCCAACAATACCATTTCATGATTTAAACAAATTCTAATAAAGATATCTTAAATTTAAAGTCTAGCAGATGTTATGCACCCAGACTTGACTGGATTAAATTCGTGAAATTTTTTTGTTTAGATTTCACTGAGCTTGAACTGACCACCGAATAAGTTAAGAAGAATTACACGTGATGCTCTCCTTTCTGCTTTTGCAGTGACGGCAAAGTTGTGAAATCAAACCAAAACAGCACCTCACAGAAAATATGTCAAGAACAAGGCCTCAGTGGGGAACATTTCCTCCACCACATACGCTGCCACAAGCCTATTTATCCCTGCCGTTGTGGTTCCCTGTGGCATTTGTTGATAGTGGAGCTTTGGCTGTTTGGTAGGTGTCAGCATCATGTAGGTATCTACCCTCACTTCTAGCTGTGGGGGTCTTCTAGTGTTAGTGTGCTGCTTTTGCAGATGTAGATTTCATGCAGAGTTCACGGCAGTGGAGAGTTGTTTCTCGCCTGGGCTCAGTTTACATTTTTATCGCTACATTTCTGTCCTTTTGTGCAAAAAATCCAAAGTAGTGTACATATTTCCACTTATCTAAAGGTGTCCTTATTCAAACCGCTCTGCCTTTTCCAACTCCATGGACTCGAGCTAATATGTCATTCATGTAATTCAACGAGCGTTGTCCTATTAAAAGGGTTTGCAGTAATGCAAGTAACAAGATTATTATTTTACAGTAAATGTAATGTCATTACGACATTAGCGGTAGCAATGCAGTACTGTAATGCAGTAATACTCAACCCACAGCTCTTACATGTGAATCTCTGAAGTAACCTGTTGCGGCTCTTTTGAGGCTTACTTGGAAAAAAAGAACCTCAGAAAAACATTAATGAAGGTAACCACTGTCATCAGTAAAGATTCATTGTAAGTCACATCAAAAATCTGTCGCCCACATCTGTGTTGCATCTCTTCAGTAAGTTCACTCATTGAGGTGTGCTGTCTTGTGTTCAAATTGAAGCTTTCTATGCCCTCTTTTTAATCATTTTTGTCAGTTTCTTCCTAGCGATGCTCTCTCACACTCATATTTTACGATGATTATGGAGATACGTGTCATCATCAACGAGCTCAACACACATGGATCACATGTTGGGACAACGTAATATCTCATGAAACTTGTTTTATTTGATCTTTAATGTACTACTGATAAATACAGTCAAAAGAGCAAACATGTAAAACCAAAGCTATTAAATAGGGCAGGGCAGAATGACGTGCCTGGGAGAGCTGCAGGTGTGAGGCAGGGCCAGTTTTAGTCATTTGAAGGCCCAGGGCAAAGACCAATATGACCCCCCCCTTTTTTTTGCTAAAGAATTAATGTTTAAATGTTTTGAATGATGTTTGATTGTAGCTGGTTTTAACAATTACTTGCTGCTTTCTCTTTCAGTGTAACACTGTTGTTTGACATTTTACTCGTTGTTTGTCTGTTACTTTGACTGTGCTGCTGCTGTCTTGGCCAGGACACTCTTGAAAAAGACTTTTTTAATCTCAATGAAGTTTTTCTCCTCGTTAAATAAAGGTTAAATTTAAAAAATGAGAGGAAAAACAATAGAAACCATCTCTATAATGTGTATAAAGCCACAGAACAATAGTAAATGCCCCAATGTGTGATATAAATACCCACATTGCCAACCACAATTCATCAACTCAGCAAATTCTAATATTTAAAAAAAAAAATCTTTAGGCCAGGTGGAACTTATATAATGCTGGTGTCAGGCCGAAGACTCTTGTCTCCAAAATCCCCATTTTCATGAAATAAAAAAACACATCTTTTGACATTTTTGATTGTTTTAAAATTGGTTAAACCCCAATGACATATGTAAAGGGTGACCAACCAATAGCACTGATTTATAAAGACAAATTAAAATCATGAAAACTGAGATGCAAGGTTTTGTATGATTTCAGCAATGAAAAAAAAAAACATATATATATATATATATATATATATATATAGTCATTATCTGTGATCTACTGTTTCTTATGACAGTATATAGACATCTTGATGTAGCCTACTGCATCCTATTTAACCTCACAACTATCCAACATTTATTTATTCATTTCTTTTCAACTATGCATAACTGATCTATGATCTACCGTACATCTCCAGGTGGATTGTGGCTCTCACTAAAATATTTTTAAGACAATGTGACTCTTAGGTTGACTACCACTGCTCTAATAAGTAACAGTAATGGGTTACAGACACATGTAATGACATTACGGTAACATGTTACTTTGTACCCTGTTAGACCAAACATTGGTACTAAACCATAACAAAAATGTACCGAACCAAACTGGATCACTTTTTGGAAACAGCTCATACACCAGCGTTGTGCGACATTGCTCGTCTAAGCTTCTGATGGAGGCTTTTTTTTTTTTTATTCCTGCCTGCTCCATGAGCTTTTACTTTTGACTTTTTCCCTTGAATATTTCACAATTTTCAGGACACAAAAGTAGCTCAAAAATCAAGAAAGATTTTATCTTAGCACTTTGAACACTTGGTATAGCTGTAAACAGCTCAGAACATGGCCTTTTTGATAGCATTTCTCAATGAAGAAATCAATCCTTGCCTATGAGGAGTTGTTCACTGCTGCATGACACATCCGCAAAGAACCCATTATAAAATAAGGCTGCTTCTAAGTCTTTACCAGAACTTTTGTTCAGGCAAAATGCAAAGGGACAGTAAAAGCCTGTAAATAATCACGGAATAAAAGTTTAGTGGGTTTCTAGGCTGATCTCTGAGCACTGTTATGACTCCACAGCTCAGATTAAAGAGACTGTAGCGCGCAGTAGTTGACCTTTAACAAAAGGCAAGTGAATAAAATGTCAGGAGAACAGCCTTAGCTGAGTACTGTAGAGAGAAAGAAGGTGAATGTGTGTTGGTAGGATTACAAAAAGGCTTCAATAGATGCCAGCAGGTCAGCAGCAGGGATCTTTGGTAGATACAAAGAAAAACACCTCTTTTTTTAAACTCAGATCATTCCTGAGATTTCTAAATCCTCATACCAGCTCACGCTCCAGGGTAGGCGCTTTCACAAACACACTGTGGGAGTAATATTTCTCTTTCAAGTTTCTGTCATCAAAACACATTAAGTGTACTAAATCTAAGGGCAGTGTTTCAAATGTTTAACTACTTTCAGCTGATCAAACAAAGCGACGTACAGTTATGTAATGATATGTTTGAATTCAGGTTGTAAAATGACTATAAGGTAAATAAGGCGAGGTAAACAATACACCATCATGATGTGTTCAAATGTAATTTCAAGAAGAGGAAATTTAGCTTCTGAGGAGAAAATTGAATAAAGAGTCCACTTCTGTCATTTGGCAGATCCATCCCACAAACCCTTTAAACTGATACCTATGTTCTTGGTCACAGAATGACCGGACTAATCTACAGCATATGAGGAGAGAGAGGCGGCAGCTGTGGGTGTGGTCAGGCCTGCCCATAGAATTGACTAAGCCCTTTACAAACCCAAAGAATCAGACCTTTCCAGTTCTGATTTATCAGTATTATCAATGTATGTATGTTGGATCAGTAGTGTTGGTGCTAGCATCCTGGCCAACAATTTCTTCATTTTGGAGCTGAAAAGTGTGTCAAGCCATGAAATCAGTTATTTGTGTCTCTTTCTGCCAACATTTTTGCTGCTTTATTTGCCTTCTTTTTATGTTTTGCACACCTTTTACCTATTTTTGCCACATTTTAACTGCTTTTCATCAATCTCCCATATTGTTCCCAATTCTAACTCATTCTTCTCACTTTTAACCCGTTTTAGCCACTTTTAACCCCTTTTCACCACTGTTTCTGCCTGTTTTTGCCTCTGTTCACCAATTTCTGCCACTTTTGAAGCCTTTTCACCATGATTTTTGCCAATTTTCTTTGCATTTCACTTTTTGACATACTATAAGGCCCATTTTGCCTCTTGTAACCCCTTTTCACCACTTTTCCTGCCCTTTTTTTTGCCAATTTATATGCACTCCACTAACCCATTTTTGCCACTTTCCGCCTAATATTTGCCTCTGTTAACCCATTCTTGCCACTTTGTATATGTTTCTGCCATACATTTATGCCCTTTTTAACCCATTTTGACAGTTAACTTCAATTCTGCTTAAAGAAAAGGGGTTTACATTTTGAAGAAGGCTTTATAATATGGTATACATAGATTTAAAAAACAAATATTTGTTGCTTTGATAAGAGTAGTTACTATTCAGGTTGAAAATACAATATGAGTATCAAAGCTTAACTTTACAATGGATCATGATTTTGCAGACCTCCATGGGCCCCCATTTGGCTAGGCCTCAGAAAGCTCTCCCCTTTATCCTCCGGCCTTGGTTTTAGTTTAGCTGTAGCAACTGTAAGCCTGTAAACAATGGCAGATGGTGAAGAGATTACTGTAGTTGCAGATGTAGCAGTAGTTCAAGCAGTAGCTAAGAACCATGCAAAAAAATTAAAAAAACTGGAGATGTGTTTGTTCCTCTCCCAACCAGCGTTTAGCTGTTCTGACTGGCCTGTGATGAATGTGAAAGACAGATACTTCATCCAATCATTCCACATTTTTTGGGTGGAAATGCTCTGCCCAGATAGTTGTGATAGAAATGTTGCCCAGATAGTTGTGAAATAATCTATTATGCTATCAATCTGTGAAACAGTCTATCTGGTGTGTCAGGTTATATGAATACTTACATCAGTTGCATTGTGCAACTGAGTCAATGTTCTGTGACTAATTGCTTTTTATATATTAGACTATTTGCATTGTCTAGCTTGCTAAATAGACTTTATATTTTTTACAGTCTGTGAATAATTGCAAGTTAATTCCAATAAATGAATGTGTAATGAATGAATCACCACATTATGTAATTCAGTTGTCCTCACTGGATTCTTGTTGGAGGTTTTTGTACTGCTTTGTTTAACAAAGTAAAAGCATGTTGTTGACTGAATAAGGATGACTTTTGTACTCCTAATCAGGTTACGCTGCCACCTGAAGGAGGTCCCAGTGCAGTGCAGATATAACAAGATACAAAACACCACTGTTGTTTATATTGGCTTATCTCACTCATAGATGATACCATTATTCTTTTTTCATAAGTTACAAAAATTGTTCACACCTAATTTTAATTGAATAAGGCACAAAAGCAAGATATTTAATGTTTAGACTTTTAAAGCCTTTTAAAATTTGATGCCTGAAAATCATAAAAAAGTTGTGAGGGGAATAAGAAAAGACACCTGAGAAACTCCACGGGTAAAGTTGGTAACAGCTGATAGTACCATGATTGGGTATAAAAGGAGCACTCCTGAAAGGCGTGAGGTACTTTGTGAAAGGCTGCATGGCCAAATCATCCAACAGTTTATTGACAAAGTTCATCAATGTGCAATTGCAAGTACTATTAGGAACAAACCCAGAGATTCTGTAAAAATCTCAAGGCAGAAAACCAACACTAAATGCATGTGACCTTTTGGCCCCCTGAGGCAGCAATGCATTGGAAACCGGCTTCATTGGAAACCGTTTTTTGGAGATAATGTCTGTTGAGTCCTCCAGGCTTAAGAGGAAAATGACCATCCAGACTGTTATCAACTCAAAGTTTAAAAGCCATCATCTGTGATGGTGTGTATTCAATCACATTCACACCACAGCTGTTGGGTCCTCTTTTAACTAACTCTGGTTCATTTTCTGGATTGTCCAGATCGCTTGTGGTGGTGGGAAAGCTCATTTAAACTCTAGTGGAGACCAAACAAGTAAACTCTAGTCAACTTAAAAAAAAGGGGGTCTCGGTTCACTCCCAAACAAACCCTGGTGCTGTTCATTTGTGGTGTGAAAGCAAAGCAGACCAGTCTGTGAACCAAAGGCAGAGAGAGGCATAAAGTATGATGATTTACAGATATATTTATGTTATTTAATACCCTTTAATATATGTCAGTACTTTGCTCGGTGTCTGTATAACCATGGCAATACATCCTCGTCTCTTGCTTTCATTTTGGCCTTCCTCTTCAGTACTGATCCATTTATTTTATGTAAAGAACAACATGCTGGACAGTTTATTGTATTGCTGGCTGCTTATAATGACAGAAGCAGAAATCTCAAGACAGCATCAATTGTTTATGCGGTTAAGGAAAAACAGCAGAAGGAAACGGAATTCAAATTTCATCTTTTCTTCTTCGTTGCCTTTTTTGTTTGGACAATGGCGCCACAAATGTATAACTGCTTGACGTTATCCAGACGGTTTGGTTTGTTTGACCAAGGGTAATGTGAACACGAACCAAACCTCAACAATGCTGCAATTTCAGCCCTGAACTAAACCGTGCCCTCAGGCTATCAGGTGTGAAAACAACCTTAGTGTCCATGGCATGGGTAACTTGCACATCTGTGAAGGCACCATTAATAACGTGAAGTAAATACAGGATCTTCTGGTAAAGAGCACAATTCATTGTACAGCAAGTGATCCAGGTCCCTCTGGTTCCACCATAAAGTGTATTTACTTAATAGAAAACTATTAATAGAAAACTCCAGATAAGGTCCCAGGGTGTGTATGCACTCTAGCGTCGCTTATAGCAAAAACCTGGAAGTGCCTTTTCAGAGTGTTTCTCCCTCATAACGAGAAATTTATTTATGGAAACCAAACCAAACATTGATTTTTTTTTTTGTTTATGAGGAGACATTTTATTGATCAGAGTCCTCCATTCAAAACTAGAACTAGTATTGAGAAGGAGGCTGTGGAAGTGGGTGGCACTTAGCAGCGCTGGTCTTAACTTCCTGTAAATGGCGAATGCGTGTTTCCATGTTTCAGAATGGTTGTTTTTTAAAATCAATATAGATATTCAAGTGCAGAGAGTACATACAGATTTTGAAGCAATATATGCTTCAAACCAGAGATGTCCAGAGAAGTCCCTGTTTATTTCATTGAGACAATGGCAAGCTGCATTCTTCAGGAGTTGCAACAGCATGGCTTCACAGTGAATATGGCACATTATGATGGAGAAAATTCTAGAATCCATGTCCCACACTGTTGGGCAACTTAAGATGCATATAAAGCAAGGATTGGAAAAATCCACTTGCAATACTTTAACAGTTAGTGTCTAGTGCAATTATCTCCAGATGCTTACAGAGCATTGTTACCTAAACCAGTGATAAACATGCCCCTGTCCTAACTTTTTTGGACACATGTTGCTGGCATCAACTTCAGAACATGTTTACATCACAAAAACAAGAAAGTTTATTTGTTAGAACATTAAATATTTTGTCTTTGAGCTGTATTCAATTGAATATAAGTTGAAAGGGATTTGAAAATCACTTTTCTTATTTTTATTCACATTTACATAATGTCCAAACTTTTTTGAATTTGGGGTTTGTAAAACTAACAAAGTATATCCATTGATTTAATAAATTCCTGGATGTCTTGCATGTTAAAGAGAGGATGCTTCAGTTAATTTTCCATTGCACAGGATATGACATAACCATCACATGCCATTAGATAATCAGGATTCATGCCTATGCTCAGTAGTTATTTGGCAAACATGCGTGTATGATTGCATGAGAGGGAAGAAGACCCAGAGGTAGTCGCTGACAGGTCAATTTAGGCCTCAACACTTCCAGTGTTGGACTAGTCATCGCCTGATTGGATCCAAATAGGGATGAAATTTCTTGCTGAGCCAGCTGAGCTCAACCTCAAGCATGAGGCGGGGTGATTAAGAAGGTGTCCAGTTTCTCAATGCTCCGTCCACAGGCCAGCGAGAGGAAATTAAAATGCTTTTCCCACAGCACTATTAATTGTTTTCGTACAGTTGTTTATTTGTGGAGGCTTTTCCGGTGAACCTGGTGCTCACAGGAGGGCAGAGAAGAGCTACAAAGACTGTTTGCTCATGAATTAAGGCAGATTAGCAAGTTACGGAATCGTGGCCTGAAGACTAAGAGGGGAAGAATTTGGAGATAAATAATGAAGCGTTGGTTATCATTCTTGCCTTGGAGAAATAAATTGCATTTTTCATTTGGACAGAAAGCAGATTTTCCACTGGGGAGGTCAGCGCTAAAAGCTAACAATGGCTGCTGCCTTTTATGTAACACCAGGTACCATCAGAATGGAGCGGAAGATTTACACACGCAATGTAAACCCAGTTTTCCCAGCTGCTCAGTTTCACTAAAGCAACTGCTGACAGTTTCAACTGGAGTTAGATTTTTCATTAAGAGAAAGCTACATAAAACATCTAAAAGTGCATGTGCTGGTCATACATGCATGAGAAGCTGCATGTTCCAGGCTATTTCTGTGTATTTTGACAGCTAAGAAATGTTCACATCTCTATCAGATCAGATAAACCTCCACTTCAGAACAACTAGTGATGATCAAAAGCCGCTTAATCCCGGCCTGTATTCTAAGTATGTTTGGTTTTCAGAGATCTGGACACAAATCACAGTAAATGGCTTTAAAAATTGATGATACAAGAAGCAGCCAAACCAAACATGAGCATGAACCTAAGCCAGGATAAGGAAAAAGAAACAGTTTGAGGTGATTACGTGGATAATGCTGCTCTGTGTTCAGAATGTTTAGACACATGTGGAGAGCCCCGACTGGCTGTTTGCCGATGGAGCTCACGTACGTAATGTTTGTCATGGTCACAGTGAGGAGGGGTTAATGCACTGAGGAGGTTTGATCTACAGACTGTGAGTTACATGATGTAGGCCTGCACTGTGTATGTTACTGTATGTACTGAAATACAGATTCTCTGGCAGATAACAATTTCACTAAATCAAGCTCAGTTTAACCCTCAAAGGTCTCCGCAACTCCTTCTTGCAGGTTTATAGATTGTACGGCCGATAACTGAAACTGAAATGCTTGTCCTGTCAGTTTCCATCGCTGACATTAATCTCAGACAGGTAAGCCAGGTGGGCCTAATTGAAGGAAAAGTACTTGTTTAACATTATTGAGTAATTCACAAGTTTTGGTTGCAATTTGGAGACAAGAGCGATCTTTCTGCAGATGAAAAGGGTGAAATAGTGCAGTATCTTGCAAAAAGTATGAACTAGATATTTCACAAAAAAATAAGAGATCATCATACTGAGAAAATAATTTTCTGATTTAGAGTGCAAATGGGTTCTTTTAGATAAAGGTGTATTAAGGCAGTGGTTCCCAACCATTTTCCTAACACCCCCGCCCCACACACACACATATCTAATAAAAGCTAAGCCCAATTTTAATTGTTTTCACTGACAATATTCTAACAGAACAGGCCTTCATACTAACCTTGCAAAGCTGATGGATACGCCTGTTTCCGTGTTTCTCACTGGCGAGTCCATCTTGCAAAGCTCCCATCTGAACTGTCTGGGCCCGGTTAGAAAGTGACATGACCAATCAGCGACGAGGGGCAGTACTCTTAGCAGCGGCAGAGTCGTGACATAAGCAAGCAGAGACAAGAGGCTGGTGCAATTATGGTGGAAGACATTAGGGTTGATGCTGCTAAAGCGCCATTTTTATCAAAACTTGATGACATTGCTTAGTCAAAAAAAGAGCAAAGAACAGCAGTGAGTTGTTTTCTTTTCAAAAATGACAAAAGTCGTGTATTGACATGTCTACGGTTGCCATGGTTCGCGTTATTCCTCGGTAGCTGCACACTCACACCTCAGTTGCGGCTACGTCACATGTTTTGATGCTCTGATTGGCCCGTAAGGATGCGACAGAAAGAACATTCATCCAATCACACTCAGAGTTTTTTCAAATCCTTTGCCCTTTACCATACGCTTAGTATTGAAGGTTTCCCAGATGAATGTGTGAAACACATCCATCTGGCATGTCAGGTTTCCTTCATACGGTTGGTCGAAGTGGCAACCTCTGGACCTGAAAAATGAAGCCAATGCAGTAGTGCAAAAAATTGCTATACCATGAGTGTCCACTTGAGGCTGGCTGCAGGAACACCGGAAGTCCCCTCTGGACACTGTTAAACAGCCGGTTTTTACACTAGAAATAATGTGGTTTACAGCCTGGTTCAAAACACCAAACGTGTCTCATTAGCTAGCGTCTTATTGTGCGCCCACTGTACTTGGGGTGAATTTTTTTGTACCACAATCATTTGGATTATATTTAGGATGAAAGCTGATTTCCGCGTCTCATTTGATTGACAAATAGCTCGGCAGGCAGAGGCTCCATTCTTGTCAACCAGAATGCTAGCTAGCAGGCTGACAGGAAGTCGCGCTTAGTGAGCAGGCCATTAGGTTGATCCAAAGTTCAGTTGAGACCGCAATTTCAATATGGAAGACTCCACGGATTGGCTTCAAGAGCTGTTTGAGTCTGCCTATTGTAAGCAGATGGCTGACGTCACACGGGCTTTGTCCAATTCTTTCTACAGTCTATGGGTTGTTCTTGACAAAAGATCTACACGATGCATTATTACGACCGTGTCTTAGGACTGCTCTTGAAAAACATAATAGTGATTGATTTGTTAATTTTCAAGAAAGAAACTGAAATTCTGAACTGTAATAGGTTGTTAATTCACAAGGGCAATACACTTTCGACTGTGAATGTTGTAAATGCACGTGAACCAAAACGTTATAGAAGATTATAAAGTTGAAAAGTCGAAAATCCTACAACTATTTTCAGTTTGGTCTCTTGGAAATTTTTGTCTCAACATTTTTGTAAATTTAGGATTTTTTAAGACACGAAATTTTTGAGTTTCCATGTCAAAATATAAGAATTTTTAAACTCAGAACGTGCAGGTTTTTCCTTTAATTTCCGGCTTTCCAACATTAAAATTTTAAATATCATGATTTTTTTCCCCCTAAAAATGTTAACTTTTTTCCTAAAAACATTAACAGATTCTCTTCAGGTTTTTTTCTTTTAGGTGTGCCCTTATACATTATGTTTATAATCATGATTTATAGCAATATATTTGCACATCTAATTTGGACTATGTCAGAGCAGACAGGGTTGCTGGAGTCCCAAGAGCCTCTGAATGCAGGATCCTCCAGAGGCTTGCTGATGTTAGTAAAGCTGCAGCTGAAGGGTTGACGGATGGCCACCATGTCCCATCAAGGCTGCAACATTGGTAAGGAGGTGGTGAGGTGATGTTTTGTGCTGGAATCATAGGAAGTGAGTTGGTAGGCCCCTTTTAAGGTGCCTGAAGGTGTCAAAATCACCTCAGCAAATATGCAGAGTTCCTAACTTCCCATTTCTTGCCATGGTATAAAAAGAAGAACTGTGCCTTCTGGAGCAGAAAAGTTTTCATGCAAGACAATGCACCATCCCATGCTGCAGAAATGACCAGTGAGGCCTTGGCTGCTATGGACACACAGGGAGACAAAATCATGGTGTGACCACCATCATTTTCTGACCTCAAAACATGTTCATACTGTCTCTACAATATGAGATTTTTTCCGTTTCTCATTGACTGACAAGTAGAATTTTTGTTATCTTGACATTTTTCCATTGCTAGTCTCCTTCAGGCTAAGAAGGGCTTGGTGATGTTCCTGTGACATTTCTTAGCTGATTTTATACAGGTTTGGCTGTCTTGTTTGGACAGAATGACCATCACACCTTCAACATGAGCCCCCTGGTCCAGGTTCACAAGCCTGTAGTGCAGCCTGTTTCTGACTCTCATTGGCCTTATTAATCAATACTTGTTGCCCTCTGAGCTAATGACCTTGGCTTTTTCCCAGTCCACGATATGGTTTAACCTTTTACAGTGGTCTGCTAGGGTCGATTTGAGGTTCTCCTGTTGAGCCTTTCCTTTGACTGATCGCATGCACCTTCTAGATGCATGCCTGTTTCCACAGAGTGATGTCAAACAAAATACCCTGCTTTCTCAGTCTACACACAAACTCTATAAACAGAGGTAAGAAGAATGTTCATCACCCAATAAGTTTTCCAAAAGGTGCATTTTCAGTGACCTGAAACACTGTTTGCATGTGAACCAAAGGCCAACGTGTGGCCTAACAGGGAAAACTGGCTGGACTGGATTGGAAATTCTTTGTTGTCCCTGAGGAGTAATTTGGTTTGCAGCAGAGTCCAAAAAGGCTGCACGCATCATAAACCAGGCACAAACACATAAATAAATACTGTACATATTGTATAATACATGACTCCCATGAATGTTATTGAGGTAAGTCATGCAAACACAAAGTCCAGCAGATCACTGTATTTGTACAATGGCAGCCTAATGTAAAAAGTCAGCATTGCAGAATCAAACCGAGATGTTTCCAAAGATGCAATCAAAGCTCGTAGCACAAAAACACTAAAAATGTGATAAATGAAAAAGGAAGCATGTGAAGGCATTTCAAACAGCAGATAGGACTTTACTTTTTTCCTATCCTTGACTGTGAGCTTTAATCACTATTCCTTTTCCCTGGTGCAGATCATGCATTCAGTGCTGTCATATTTTCCAGGCTGTTGACCTTTTCTACATTACATAACTTTTCATTTTTGGGCCTTTTAAAGATACATTTTTGCAATTAAAATGTAAGCTTTCCTTGGACTCAGTCAGGATTAAGTGCTGCCTAATCCTGCTTTGAAATTTTAAAATCTATGAGCGGTAATTCTCCTGGTGACCTGGTTTAAATTTTAATAAGGACAGTTGATTTTGATCCAAAGGCAGAGACTACTAAATTCTAAAAATATGAAAAAAGCCACAGTTCAGAGAGAGTAATAGGGTTTATGGGATTGTTTTATGTTCTTCAGAAACATCTCATCAAAAAGCAAAGCAAACTTCGAACACAAGTCCTGATTCAGACATCTGGTTTTCATTACTGAAGCGTCTACAGTAGAAGTATGTCAACAAGTGGGTTCTGGTAAAACACACAACTGGACTGGACAGATGTGCATACAACAGGGACAAAGGGTGATGACAGAAACAACACAAATAAAAAAGATTAAACCAGCAAAATAAAAGAGTGAGGATTAGTCTGGAAAAACAAAGACACCCAATATGACCTGGTCATTTAAACCTCTCAGTTTATGGGATATCCTACTATTTGCTTTCAGGTTTTTCAAAACCCCCTACCTTTTATCTGTATCTTGGTGTTTAAAAAAAGACACATCATATCCCTTCTTAAAACTTCTTAGGTTTAGCCTCAAGCAGGCCTGGTCCCTGAAAATTCCAGAGTATGGGCCCTGAACAGTTTTGTTGCAACATCTATTTGCAACTTTTTGCCCACTTAAGCCACTATTTGCCCATTTTTGCCACTTTTTCTAAAAGTAATGCCACTTTTAACACATTTGTACCCTCTCTCGCCCATCTTTGGCCCTTTTTTAACCACTTCTTGCATCTTTATTTGCCATTTCTGCAAAATCTATTTGCAACTTTTTGTCACCTCTAGCAGCCGTTTGACACTTTTTCTCCATTTTTAGCTACATTTTTGCTACTTTTCTCCCATTTTGCCGCTTTTTAAAAACTTTTTTGCCACTTGTAACCCATTTTTTGCCTCTTTTCACCCATTTCTGTCCCCTTTTTTTTAAGATTTATTTTTTTAATTTTTCGTGCCTTTATTAGAGTGAGGACAGTGGATAGAGTCGGAAACAGGGAAAAGAGCTGGGAGAGACATGCAGGAAATAGTGCCACGGCCGCATTTGAACCTGGGTTGCCTGCGTACATGGCGTGCGCCTTAGCCACTCGACCACCGGTGCGCCCCTCTGTCCCCCTTTTTTTTTAAATCACTTTTTGCACTTTTATTTGCCCATTTCTGCATAATCTTTTTGCAGCTTTCGCAGCCTACTTCAACCGCCAATTTTTTGCCTGTTTTTGTCACTTTTGTCAATTTTTGAAAACTTCTTTTCAAAAATGACAAAAGTCAAGTACTTACATGTCTATAGTCGCCATGTTTTGCGTTATTCCTCAGTAGCTGTGCACGCGCAGCTTGATAGCGGCTACGTCACGTGTTTTGTTGCTCTGATTGGCCCGTAGAGATGTGACAGACAGAATGTTCACCCAATCACCCTCCGAGTTTTTTTCAAAGCTTCTGACTTTTCTCAAACGTTTGCTCTTGAAGCTTTCCCATCTGGTGTGTCAGGTTACCTTTTTGCTGCTTTTTGTCTATTTATGGAAACTTTCTGGCCATTCCATTCCACTTTTTTTTTTGCAATTTTTCCCCCATTCTTCACTATGAGCCCATTTTCCCCATTAACCGCTTTTTGCAACTCTTAACCCATTTTGCTACTTTTCATCCATTTGTGCATTTTGACCATTTTTTGCCACTTCTTTTACTATTTTGATCCATTCTTTCCATTTTACATCCATATTTTATATTATATACAGTGCTTAACAAATTTATTAGACCACCTGTCATATTTGTCTCAGAGACCATCCAGCATCATGAAGTGCTTTAATGCGGACTCTTTCATTTTCAGTGAGCTCTCCACGTTTTACCATTTTGAACAGGCATGAGGAATTTCAAACTGAATTCACCTTTTACTGTATACCCAAGTTTAAGTTGGCTCACTGGGCTTCTCTGAGAAGTCAGAAATTAACCAAGCATAACATTGAACCACTCAAACTAATTTTTCTGTTAAGGAATGCAAGTAAATAACTATAATTTGACATATTAATCAAGAAATATTAATGTGCTTTACTGTTTTTTCAGTTTTTTGTAAATCAGTACATTTGAAAATTCATGGATAACAATAATAATTATATTTTAGCATTAAAAATATCATTTGGGTTAAAGAGCTTCTACATATTAGTGTATTAACCATTGCAGAAACATAAAAAATGATTTAGGTCATTACCAATGCTGTTAATTTAGGCTGTGGCATAAACCTTACTTTGGATGGTGGTCTAATAAATTTGTTAAGCACTGTATATTATATATTTATATTTTATCTTATGTTAAATAATATATTTATTTTATGTTTTAGTCACTGTGCAGCACTTTGGTAAATGTAATGTTTTGTAAAACATACTATATAAATAAAGTGGATTGGATTGGATGTTGTTTCTTTTCTTAATTATTCACTTTATTTCCAAAAAAGTTGTCTCAGTGTCTTTTATTTTATTTTCTGGCATCCTGACATTTGTGCATATCATAGCTCAACTAAGTATGAAATTACTTTCCTAATAGTTCAGTGCACCCATCCACATTGCTAACATTACTGATAAAAAAGTAATTCTGTTTTATGAAAAGGGGTTGGTATTTTGAAAATGGATATATTTCAGCATAAATAAATGAAATTTATGTTTTTTGCTTTGACAAGAGTGGTAATTATTCATGTTAAAAATAAAATATGGTAATCACAGCAGGACCGTGAATTTGCTGATCTCCATGGGCCCACAGTTTGGCTGGGCTCTTCCCGTTATCCCCTGTTAT